>NW_027223344.1:3187589-3301843 GCF_030449975.1 Polyergus mexicanus
AAGCAGTGGTATCAACGCAGAGTACTACACCAATGCGGACGCTATCCTTCTCCCTCGGCCTGTGATCGCCTCGCGCTATCCTTCTCGCACCGCCTCGCGTATACTCTCTCTCTCTCGCACCGCCTCGCGCTATCCCTCTCTTACACATTGCGGACGCCTCGCGCTATCTCTGTCACACCTACTCGCGGCATCGTACCTTCGCGTTCCCTCTTCCCCGCAGCCCCCGCGCCAACCGTTCCGCCGCGGTCCCCCTACCCCTCTCCGCGGACCCCGCGCTAACCGTTTTCGCCGCGATCCCCCTCCCCCAACCGTTTTCGCCGCGATCCCCCTCCCCCCTCTCCGCGGCCCATGCGCCTACCGTTCCGCCGCGGTCCCCCTCTCCCTCTCTGCGGACCCCGCGCTAACCGTTTTCGCCGCGATTCCCCTCTCCCTCTCCGCGGCCCCCGCGCCTATCGTTCCGCCGCGGTCACCTCCACGTGACGCCATACCCCCCGTGACGTCATCCCCCCCGTGGCGTCATACCCCCCGGACGTCATACCCCCCGGACGTCATCCCCCCCGCGCCGTTCCACCCCCCCCCCCTCAGAGGACCATGGCTTAGAACCCGCATAGTATCACTACTACGATGGTGGTGTATGGAGTAGATCCAGATTTGCAATAGACCTTGAACATGGATACGTTGATCTCCCACCGCCTAAAAATTTACCACTAACTAATCTTCCAATGCATCATGTGTTTGTAGGAGATGAGGCCTTCTCACTAAAAATGTACTTAATGCGGCCATATAACAGAAAGGACTTGGGAGATAAAGAACGTGTTTTTAATTATCGCTTAGCCAAAAGCAGAAGGGTTATTGAAAATGCTTTTGGGATATTGGTTTCTCGCTGGCAAATCTTAACGAGGACTATATGTTGCTCTCCCGACAGAGCTATAAATATAATTAAAGCATTAGTTTGCTTATATAATTATATTATGAATGCAGAAGAGCAGCGTGCTACGCCATATGAAAGAGCGTATTGTCCATACGATTTAATTGACCACGACTCTCCGGATCACGACGAAATTTTAGGAAATTGGCATAATCAAACAGGATTAGGTGCTTTTGCAGATTTGACACGAATAAGTACCAATAACGCTTGTGCAAATGCTTCACAACAAAGAGATATGTTACGGGATTATTTTGTTTCTCCACTGGGTGAAAAAGAAGCTTGGCAGTACAGAATTGCATTTAGAGGCTTGATTTAAATTATGAATATTATAAAAGTGCAAAGGTTCTCTGTAATAATAGTACATTTATGTGATTCAAAAAGACATTACCATAATTAAATAAAATTTATGAATACAATGAAAATTATATATTTATTTCTTTCATAACAATCTAATAAATTATAGTGCTTTAGTATAGTAAATTAGTGTGATAAGTTACAGTAAATAAATACAGTTTAGCAGTTATAGCAAGTAATAAAGGGATTTTAAGAAAGTATCTCTTAAAGTATAGCGATAGTAAGTAATAAAACAGGTGCTATTTTTTGTGAAATTTTATCATATTTCTGCAGTTCTAAACAGCCAACGTGGAATTGTAAATCATTATTCGTGCAGTGAATAAAATTATTAAAAGTTGTAACACATTAAACTTTTTTTCAAGTTTTAATACATTAATTAATAATCTTATTCACTACGCACGCCCGCACGCCCGCACGCCCGCCCGCACGCACGCACGCACGTCCGCACACACGCCCGCACGCACATCCGCACGCACACATACACATACGCGAATGATTTACGATTGCATATTGGCTGTTTAGAACTGCAGAAATATGTAAAAACTGCACAAAAAATAGCTCTTATTATAATCTTATAATAAGAACATTGTACAATTAAAAACCTACAAAATGCAACATAAAATAAAATAAACATTTGACTTGTAGTAATACTGATCGTAACGCTTACATTTCTAATTTAAAATAATAGATATATGTTTTTAACAAAAATATAATATGTATCTTTGAACTTAATATGCAGAGCAAAAAGTACAAAAAGAGTTTATTTCTCAGAAATTTACACCTCACAATCAGTCATTTTTTAGATAGATAGTCTTTTAAATATCTTTTGGATATCTTTCAGACACATGTGCTGTCTTGGTTCTTATTTAGTTTTACATCCACAAAAAAACATATTTTTTTCCCTTCATACTGTTTTTAAAAGATTGCTTCTTTAAGAAAGTTTATATCATTTTTTATAAACATAAAATATATACTCAAAAACTTAATATCACTTTATGTCTCTATCGCAGAAATATAGAGGAAAGGTGCAAGTCCCAGTATACTCAAAAACTTAAAAATATTTTAACACATGAGACAAATTAATCAAATAAAAAATTAATAGACATACAGGGTGTCCCATTTTGAAGGACCCACTCAAATATCTCAGAAACACTGCGTTAAATCGAAAAATGTTTCAAACAAAAGTTGTGTGGCTTCAAGGGGGCCATAAGATGGTGACAATGATTTGACCTTGGAAAATCATTTGAAGGTCATGTGAAGGTCAACTTTAAAATCTTAAATGGAAACAATTATTTTTTATTTAGTATTTTTGTAGCTGACATCGAGAGCTTTCCAAAACACTATAATAAAGTATTTTTTTATTAAGTACTTTTTGAGTTATTTTATATTTTAATCTGACATATTTTAGTATAAAAAATAAAATATTTCGTAAAATATTCAGTTTTCGATAATTTTACCGTAATACTTCTATGTACAGAATAATAAGACAAATCAATTAGTATAAAAAAATAATAGTTTTTAAGAAAATTATTTACGATGTATTATTTTAAACAATTATTTGTTTTTTTTTGCACTAATTGATTTGTCATATTCAAATCTCGCATCTCCATCTTGTACACTTGCTCCTGAGGAGGGAATACTAGCACTAACTTTCTTTCTTTCTTTTTGAAAAGTATCCCTTAGATGTTTGAATCGTTTTGCAACCATATCTCCTAGATAAAAGTAAATATAAATTATATAGCAGTTGAGAAAAAAATTGTCAGAGAACAATCTAACCTATTTGTGTTATCAGCATATATGCTCAAAATAACAGATATAAACTACACAACACACATATCTACATATATACTTAACAGATATAACTACATATATACTTAAAACAAATTAAATTAATAAAAACTTACCTGAACAAGGAGGAATTAACGAAACACCAAAACACTGCCAAGCTAAATCTTTTGCTTGCTTATCTTTATACACTCGTGAGCTCTTGGCATATAAACCAATGTTATTGCGTACAGATGCAATAACTTGCCTCGTTCTTTCTGAAGTCCAATATGGTGATATCTTCATTCTCACTGAATTGGAATTCATGATGCACGTGAATATTCATTTATATTTTCCCACTTCCCACTTCTTAAGTACTCTGTGATTCGTCGACGCAATTACCGCAACGCAGAAAGTTAAAGTTAAACCAACTCGTCGCGTATGATGGATTTACGAATGCGTGCACGCTGCGTGCGCTGCAACATCACCTTGCGTGCGCGTCTGCGAGCTGCGTCTGGCGTGTTGCGTCCTATGTAGACGGGCCTCAACAGTACCGCGTATCAGTACGGTGTATTGGTAACGTACGCCTACGGTACACACGTACGTCATAGCTACGGTACTGATACGCAGGGTACGACGTTTGCTCACTGTACCAGTACCGTGGAAGTATTTTGTTATCTGGGTAATTTGATATCATTATTTTTCTAGGACATTTTTTTTATAAATACATATAACAGTTTTTCACAACTAGCGCGTGTACTTGGCTCCTGGCTTTACCTTTTTTGAAACAGATAAGTTTTTAAGGATTATATCATTCTTTTTTTACTATATATTATTTTAATAACATGTAAAGCAATCAAGTTTCTAATAGGTTTAAGCAACAGTTTGAGATTGTATTATAAAAAGTATTTTAAAAGTAATAAAATAAAATAAGAGTAGATATAATAGGGAGTGGTGCACTTGGACACAGTACAATTGGACACGGTGCAAATGGACACGTTACAAATGGACACGAGATTTTGCACACGGTTCAATTGGACACAGTGCATTTGGACACAGTAATTTTGGATACAGTAGCTTTTGGACACATAAGAAAATACGCATCGTTTACTTGGACACCGCTCAATTGGACACTGTTCATTTGGACACCGTTCGTTTGGACACAGTTCGTTTGGACACCGTTATTTGGACACCGTTCGTTTGGACACCGTTCATTTGCCCACCGTTCGTTTGGACACCGTTCGTTTGGACACCAAAATTTGATTTAAATTATACGACGTAATCCACACCAAATTTTTGTTTTAAATAAGAAATAGGTTTGGGTTAGGTTATATCTCCCGGAAGTGGAGCCCCCCCGCAGGGGGGGCGGAATCCACTGTATCCATGCATGACATCCAAATATGCGAAAGGCTAAACAAAGTGCTAAAAGCAATGTAAAATTAATGACATCAGTATCAGAGATATATAAGTATGAATATATTTTATTTTGACAGATATTATAACCTTCAAATGTATCTCCTTTTCACGATTTCATATTTTACATAGATTTACCAGTATAAAGTGTTATAAGAATACTGATTATATTTTCCCAAAATGATTTTTATTTCTCTCCATCTGTTACAAATTCAAACAAACAGTGCGCATGTTTCTGTGTACAAATGAACGGTGTCCAAACGAACGGTGGGCAAATGAACGGTGTCCAAACGAACAGTGGGCAAATGAACGGTGTCCAAACGAACGGTGTCCAAATGAACAGTGTCCAATTGAGCGGTGTCCAAGTAAACGATGCGTATTTTCTTATGTGTCCAAAAGCTACTGTATCCAAAATTACTGTGTCCAAATGCACTGTGTCCAATTGAACCGTGTGCACAATCTCGTGTCCATTTGTAACGTGTCCATTTGCACCGTGTCCAATTGTACTGTGTCCAAGTGAAGGCCACTCGATATAATAGGCTCAAAAATATATAAACATAAATAAAAATATAAGTAAAGGGCAATACGAGCCACGCGCAGGACTTGGGGCGTAAGAAATTTTTTTTTTAATATTCAAAATATTAGCGTACGTTTTGACCCCATTCTTTGAGCCATCTTCAGGGCATTATAAGCAACTTACAAATATAAATACAATAATTTGTAACGATGCACCCCCTATCGTTACCCGGCAAGTAGCCAGCCGGAAGTCTACCGCCCGGCGAACACCAGCCGGGCAGTGGCAGAGGCGCCCAGCGCCCTTTTTTAAGACTCAAATTACCGCCGTTGCGGTAAACAATCAGTAAACATACGGCCGTTATGCCGAAAACCGAGCGAAGCCGAATGCTGCCGGAAGATCCCGAGCGTCAGCCGCCGAAACGCCGCGTCGTTTCGCCCAGGGGAAGCGACGCGTTTACCGTAATTACCCGCCGAAAACAACACGTCGTTATCCCCACCCGGGGGCGAACGACGCAATTACCGCTAGACGCTCGGGGATAAAAAGGCAGCATTTCGGCATCTCAGGACTAGACCGGTACCTGAATCCGCTCGAGCAGTACGCTCCGAGAGACAATACCAGATCCCATCCTAAATTCGCAGCAACGACGGAACGTGAGATTGACGTGTTCGCAGCCTCCGCCGAGCATTCTCGGTTTCCGTGCAGTCTCCGAAATCCTCACGTAAATCCGACCAACTCGACGAGAGCGGAGTGTTCGCCGCTCTCCTAGATTACGGTCTACTATCCGACCGCTCCAGCCAGCCGGACCGTGGGATTGCGAGTTCGCTGCCCCGTCGAGCTTTCTCGACTCCGCCGAGCTATCCTCGACTCCGCGTACGGAAGCAGGGACGGAGAGTTCTCCGCCCGATCGAGGGTACTCGATCCTCGATTGCCTTTCCCCTACAACTGGGAATACGCGAATAACCACGCGACAACGATCAGCCGCGTTCACGAGATTCGCGAAAATAATCACCGAACCGAAATACCTGTCGCATATTACTCCATTGTATTCCGCAAAATAAACACGGTCTTGGTGTACACACGCCGACCGACCGCGCCCTGTTTCTTGCGCGTCTCGCGCGCCGTCAAAATAAACACGGCCTTGCCGTACTCGCGCCGACGACCGCGCCCGGTTTCTTGCGAATTCCGCGCGCCGTCAAAATAAACACGGCCTTGCCATACGCTACCGCCGAATATCTTAAGCGGTTCGATATATCGAACATCGCGCACCAAATAACGAACGCGAATCGCAGCTACCGCGTTCCATCACCCACCACGCGAAATATATTGTAAATCGACCATTGCCGTAAGAGGCAAATAAAGATGATACCTTCTAACTCAATCTTTTCGTGTGTCTCACCTTTTCACGAGCCCTGATCCCGACTGAGTTCATCCGCGCACGCTCGCGAAAAGTAACCCCGTTACAAATTTCACAAATAAATAAAATGTTAGACGGTTCTTTTTTTTGTGACGGAGGGGAAATGCTTTTACGCATACCCCGCCTCGATGGGGTTCGAGGCGGGGTTATGTGGGACTCACCCCGGCCTAAACAAACGGCCGGGGAATACCCACTAAAACCCCTCCGGGTGGTCTTCTCGGGCGTTTCTGGGGGCCTCCCTGGAAACTGGCATATGCACTACTTCAGGGAGGCCCCCCGCCCACAAGCCTAGCCCCCTGGGGGAGTAGTTTAGCTCTCCCCCAGTGCCCACATTAAGACGTGGGCATCGGCTTCCCTAATTAGGCGAGAGGGGGACCACTGCCCCTCTCGCCACCCTCCCAGTGTTAGTACCGGGGGGGGCGTGGTCGGGCCCAGGTACCCCACCTGGGCTCCGACCACCGGGCCCGACCTCGGGAGAGACGTCCGCGACGAGTCAGCGGACGTCCCCCGAGTTCGTCGGGACCCTGCGCTGGCGCAGGAGGTCTTCGATGGGGCCGGACCCGATCGTGGCCCGGCCTCCCCCTCCCGCGCGCGCCCCCCCTGTCTGGGGCGGGTTTCCGGGACCGCCATGGGCCAATGTGGCCCCGGCCCCCGTCGACCCACCCCGGGAGGTCCGTGGGGCGCGGCGATGACGTGCCGCACCCCTCTGACCAGGGGGTGCGGGGGGCCCGCGGGTCCTGCCCGTAGTGGGCCCTCCCCGCGTTCCCCCCCCCAGATCCCCCGGCTGCCCCTCCTCGGTCGCGAGCTCCCCGGCGTCCTCCGGGGAGCCGCTCCCGCTCTCGTTCGGCCTCCTCCTTCTGCAGCATTATTGCCTCGCAGAAGGAGGAGACCGCCCTCCAGAACTCCTCGCTCTCGAGCATAACACCCACGATGCTTGAGAGCGAGAAGTCATTATCCCCCCCTATTATTTGGACGAGGGCACGGCGCTCTTCCGCCCACGCTGGGCATACCTCCAGCGTGTGCTGCGCCGTGTCCTCGTCCGCGCCGCAATGGTGGCAGCGCGCGCTGTCCTCCTTCCCGATGCGACACAGGTATGCGCCAAAACATCCATGGCCTGTAAATACCTGTGTCGCACGGTATGACATCTCGCCATCCGCCCTCGTGACCCACTTGATCAAGTGAGGGCGGATGGCCTCGACGACGCGCCTCCCCGTGTTGTCACGGGGGTCGGAGAGGTGCTCGTCCCACCTCTCCAGAGCGCGTCGCCTAGCCTGAAGCCTCACGGCGGCCTTGACCTTTGCGGTCAAAGTCACGCCTAGCCCGCCGAGCTCCCGCGTACGCCTGTACACAAAAGCGTACATATCGGCGTAGAGCTCGACGGGCGGCATCCCTGCCAATAATGTGGCCGCCGTGTGCGACACCGTCCTATATCCGCGGACCACCCTGATGGCCACCCTCCGAAATACACGGCGCAGCAGCATCTTGCTGCGCCTATTGGCCATCAGGGCGTCCGCCCACTGGTGACCCATAAAGGGTCACCGCCCGGACGGTGTTCGCATAGAGGCGACGCACCCGGCCATCCGGGCCCCCGAGATTGGGCAGGAGTCGGCTCAGGCTAAGTGCCACCGACTCCGCCCTGGGGGCCAGGCGCCTAAAGTGCTCGCCAAAGCTCCAGGCCGCGTCCAGGTAGAGACCAAGGTACTTCAAATGGTCTCCCACCCGGACGGAGATGTCATCCACCGTGACATAGGCCTCGGGGGGGGGGAAGTCCTACGCTTCCCCCTATGCATGAATAGCGCCTCGGTTTTGTGAGGCGCTACCTGCAGGCCCATGCCACGGATAGCGCGGACAGCGCACGCTACCCCTAAGTTGGCGGTGTATACCGCATCCCCCCAGCTTTTTCCCCCGGCCAAAAGCAGAGTGTCGTCTGCATAGCAGACGACCCTGCAGCCGGGGGGGAGAGCAATACCCAGCACTCTGTTGTATGCGAGGTTCCACAGGGTGGGGCCCAACACGGACCCCTGCGGAACCCCGCAATACACGCCCCTTCTGCGCAGGAGTACCCTGTTATCAGGGTACTCCAGCCACCTGTCCCGGAAATAACTCCTAAGGACCTCCACCATGTAGGGAGGGAAGCCAAAGGTGTCAGCGGCCTCCCCCACCATACTCCAGGGCAGGGTGTTGAAAGCATTGCGTATGTCTAATGACACCGCAATCACCAACCTGCCCTCCTCCATAATTGATTCCGCGAGGGACCGCACCCGCAAGATTGCGTCCACGGTCGATCGCCCCCCGCGGAACCCATATTGGTCCTGGTGGAGGTCCATATCACCTCGGGACAGGTGTTGGACGAGGCGGTTCGCCAACACTCTCTCCAAGAGCTTTCCCGCTTCGTCCAACAGGCATATTGGCCTATAGGCAGAAGGGACGTTGCCAGGCTTGCTCCCCTTTGGGATGAGGACCAACCTGGCCCTCACCCACGCTGGGGGGAATACACCCTGCCTGAGGCAGTTGTTGAACTGCCTCAGGCGCCCGGACAGGTGGTCCAAGGCTAGGACCCAGACCCGGCCGGGGATCCCGTCGGGGCCCGGGGCCTTATTGCCCCTGAGCCTCAGCCGACGGATCACACCGACCATTTCGTCCTCTGTCACCTCCAGGTCCTCTGACCACGGGATGGCCGCCTCCTGGCGGCCACCCGCGTCAAAGGGGAGACCCTCGGATGGAAAGAGGGCCCCCAAGACATCCTCGAGGACCTGGGGTTCCAGGGACTCCGTCACGGGGGGCGCCCAAGATCTGAGCTTGTTCATGACAAGCTTGTATGGGCGCCCCCATGGGTCTGCGTCCAGCGAGCGTAGGAGTTCGTCCCACGCTCGGGCCTTGGACCTCCTGATCTCGGCGCTGAGGGCGTTCCTTGCGGCACGGAACCCCTCATACGCCTCAGCCGTCCTCTCGGCGTCATTCCGACGCCGAGCCCGGGTGAGGCGGCGCCTGGCCGCGACGGAGCATCGCCGAAGTTCGGCGATCTCCGCGCTCCACCAATACGCCGCTCTTCGCGGGCAGGGGCTGGTCCGGGGCATCGCCAAATCACACGCGTCGCGTAAAGCGCCCCGGAACCAGTTCACCTCCTCGGTGATCCCCCGCCCTTCCCCCCCGGGACACGGCCAGTCTGCCGCGAGGACGGCTGCGATCAGCCTGTCCGGGCTCAACTTGGTGAGGGCCCATCTCCGTGGCCGGGCATCTCCCCGGCCTTGGGAGCGGCCGAGCACCCCGTGGCGGGCAGCGTGGAGGACCACCTCTATGTAGAGGTGGTCCGAGAGTGTCTCACACTCCGCTACCCGCCAACTAATGATCTTACGTGCGGCGGAGGGGGTGGCCCAGGTCAAGTCCGGGACCGATTCCCCCTGCCACCGCACTAGGGTGCTCCTCGACCACGTGTTAATTAAACACAGGCCGAGTGCCGCCGCCCAATCCTGCAGGGCCTCGCCCCTGGCGTCCGTGAACCGGGAACCCCAACGCGTCGATTTCGCGTTGAAGTCCCCGGCCACAATAATTGGACGGGGCATCTGTCGGCGAAAACAGGCCGACACCCCGTCCAAAAACGCCTCAAACTGGGCGAGACCCACGTTGGGGGAGATGTATACCCCCAGCACGGAGATGGGTCCCCACCGGACCGCCACCACTCCCGCCCCGGCCTCGACCGGTGTGCAAGGCGGGAGTGTGGGGTCACTCCTCAAGTGATCGCGACGGAGCCCGTCCGGTCGCCAACCCAGCATGGACTGGCTTCCGGAACCCGGTAGGGCTCCGCCGCGATCCCCAACCCGAAACCACGCTCTGCCAGGCTGTGCAGGAAGAGGTCCTGCGCCCGGCGAGTGTGGTTCAGGTTGGCCTGCAAGATGCCCAGGGACATTTATTTATATGTCCCTGGGCTCCGCCATCACCACTTCCGCCATCGAGGCGGGGGGTGTGACGGCTGTCGTCCTGGCCCTCGGTGGCCTCTTCTCCTTGGGGGCCTCCGTTGGGGTCCCCCTGTCTTGCGCCCCGCGCTTGCAGGTGTCGGGCGCCACGGTGATCTCGGTCAGGTTGACTGACCGAGACGTTCCCGCGGCGCTCGCCGGCGGGAGGGGCTCCCGCTGTTTGCCCGGCCGCTTCTTGGGGGGGGGGTGCATCTAGCACTCCCCACCCGATGATCGGCCGGGCGCCCCAATCCCGCGCAAACCGGGCACCTTACCTTTCCGGCGCAATCGCACGCCAGGTGCCCCGGTTCGCCGCATAGCAGCAGCCCCGACGATCGATGGGGCTGCTGCAATGCTGCTGGACATAGCCTCTCTCCAAGCATTTGAAGCATTGGAGGGGGCGCTTGTCCAGCAGCTTCACTTGGACCCGGGACCATCCTATCTGGATGGCCCGGGCCGCCGCTATTTTATTAGCAGCCCTGATTGGGCACTGCACCCAAACGGTGCCCAGGCCGCGGGTTGGGAACTTTATGTCCCCAACCCGCACGTCTGCCGCCTCACAGGCCCCGGATCGATGGACCGGTCGAGGCCCCGGAGTCTGAGCTCCGCCTTTCTAATAGGGCGGGCGAGACGGACCGCCTCATCGCCGGCGAAGACCCGGCGGAGGTCAGCGTAGAGGGCGTCGGCCCTTTGTGACGCCGTTGGTCCGTCTTTCTCGCCCGACCCGGCGAGCTCCACTACCATGGCCCTCGTGGCGGCCTCCCGGACCAGGAGGGAGTCAATTCCCAGCTTTGGGAGATCGATCTCCCTCCGGGCCCTGGCCATGGTTGCTTGGTATGCCCCGTCGGCGCAGGTTATTGTAACCGCCGCCGATCGGGGCACCCTGCGCCTCGAGGCGTCTCCTCGTTGGCGCCGCTTGGGCCGCTGCCGTCCCCCAGCGCGCCGGGTGGGCGGTGCCGCCCTTGCGGCTCCTCTTCCGGCCCGGGGTTGGGCCGCCTGCGCGGCCTTTGCCCGTGCCGTCCCCCCCTCCGCCTCACGACCCTCGACCAGGATTCGTCCAGGCGGGGGGTACTCGGTGGGGGGAGGGGAATGTTAGACGGTCCTACAAATAAAATTGGTGAGAATAAATAAATATAAATGAGTAAGTGATCTCTCATGTCAGTATAAAATTCGACATTACTTCCGTTGTAATATACGTATTTTAAAAAGGTTACGCTTCATAGTTAAAAGGCCGGGAAGTAAAAAAAGATTTTGATGCCTGAAAAGGCAAAGATGAAGTCAAAAACAAATTGACCAGAGAAACATTAATAAATAACAAACAACAAGATCACTTACAATGAAAACGGAAAGCTCCATATGTCCGATGGTAATTCACAATGTATATGTCACAATAAATTAGTCACGAAGACATGTCGGAAAACAATGACGTGTATGTAAGAATTAAGACGAGACATCTGTTCGTTCTAGGAGCACGCTTTTAACGCTATGAGCCTACTTTATCCTCGTTTAACTTTCCATAAATAACAAAGATAGAACACGCTTTCAGCGCGTAAGCGTGCTTTTGGAACGCAGCCATCGAGAAGCGAAGTCCCGAACCAAAAGTAAATACAAACAAGTATGTGTACAAAAATATCACGTAGGGACGCATATAGATATAAATAAAAGTTTGCATGGAAAAACAAACGCTTATTACAAAACCGAAACAACCGGACATCAGTGTTATAATCTAAAGTATAATAAAGAATTAAATGGCGAAACACATAAAATTCAAAACTTTGGAAGTTTATCTATTGCTCCGAAATATGTCTCCGGCTAGCATTCGGTATCTGTCTGCAAATTTAAACTATTCTTTTGTTATAGCCCGAACAGGCTATACACGAATTATTAAATATATTATTCTAAATACATACTATTTTATATGATTGCCCAACGTGTAACGCGAATACAGATCAGTAGCCCGAGCGACCGTGCAATCATTTCATTGCGAAAACGCGGAAATCAGGGCAAGCGGAAGAAGGACATTGCGAAAATGCAACATAGAAGTCCTACTTAAAAACCATTTATGGAAATAAAAAAGAATAAAGAAATTGCGAAAGTGCAAGCAAAGAAGTCCCACTTAGAACTTCTTAGCTTGCATCCGGATATTGCCAAAATCAAGCGATACGACACACAGCCTTGTCGCTAAACGACCCTCTCCCGGGAAGCCAAGGGAGTTAATAAAAAGGCCCACTGCTAACGAACGGCAGGCAGTCTTTACCATTAATATTACGCGGGCAGTCTAGATCAATAATTTACATAACGCCTTTATTCCTTTACACGAGTGTTTGATAAAGAACCCGAGAAGTTTCTGGTTTCGGGGGGTGTCGGGAAGAACAGTTAGGATTCACGCACACTCACTCTGGTCCGAGTCGCACCTCACAAATGTTCCTCGCGCAAACGTAATTGGATGCTTAATTTGCGATTGATAAGTTCCTTGTCGTTACCGAGAACCTTGAGAAAACCGGGAGATTGTTTACTTGATCCGATCCAAGAAACAAAACCGAATTCCGAGAGCTTTTGTCAACTTTTCTAAAGGCGACGTGCGTCACGAAAGACCGGTACAATGATCGAGAATCTCCGGAAGGGTCGATATCGACGCCAGTGTTGTTCTCGGGGACGCTTTTTTCGCGCATGCGCATTAAATGTAGCCTTTAGGTATGTCACATTTATAAGAAAAAGGGTGCTATGGAACCTCTACTGAGATAATGTTAAAAATAAATTAAAATATTTTATAAATTATAAATAAATTACAAATAAATAATTGAATAATTAATAAAAGATGACATGAATGAGTTAAAAAAATTTTTAGCTTTAAACATATTATTGTAAACAATATACATGCACAATTATAATTATAAAATATTAAGTTTTATGAAATATTAATATTAATAAAATAATTGTATAATAATAAAATAAACTAAAAAAGGAAAGGTAATAAAAAAATATTGGTCATTTTTTTAAAATAAATAAAAGTATTTTATTTGGCAGAATCATAAAGAATACCAACATTTGTTGCAAGGGTAAGGAAAACTGCCAAAAACCTCACCAGTATTCATAACAAAAATTTATCACAATTTTTTTATTATTTAAAAATATAAAATAAATATTTATATTTATATGGTAATATTTATAAAAAAGCAAAATAAATTCTTAATAAACTTAAATATGTTAAACTTAACTATATTTTATAAAATATCAAATAAATAAAGATATTACATATCAAAATAATAGCTACTAAAATAAAAGTAAATAAATAAGAAATAAAAATAAATAATATAAAAGAATGAAGAAGATTAATTCATTCATTAAAAAAAAAAAATTATATTATACATTGCAGGTACATAAAATAAATTAATATTGCACATTGCAGGTACATAAAATAAATTAATATTGCACATTGCAAAAAAGTACATTTATAGAAAATATCTGTAATAGAAAATATTGTTAGAGTAATAATATATGCATGCATAAAAATCGGGCTAGATGAATGTGAATTTATATGTTAAAAAAATATAATAAAATATACAAAAATTGTAAAAAAAAAATATGAAAAATTACAAAATTGAAATAAAAATATCAAAAATTACAAAAATAAAATTAAAATACCATCAGATGAAGCGCATTATTTCGCGGATAAATTGTGTGAATTATATAACTCTAAGTGTCGCGAATCAATTTCGAAATTTATACAATTAATGCCTGCAGCCTGAAAATTTGACCGAGCTATGCAAATTGCGGAAATAGTTTCAATGGATAATCGATTCCTTTTCTTATTTTTAACACCTGTAATTATCGAGAAAAGACGTTCGGCTTTGGCATTTGAATGTGGAAGAGAAAATACCGCTTGAACCAATAATTCTAAATTTCCAAATATTTTATCTCCATTAAAATCTTTAAATTCTAATATTTTTTTCCACATTTGATTTATTTCTAATGAAGCTAATTCTTTTTTCTCTGAATCATTAAACATTGACGGCAGAATTCTCCATTCGAATGCTAATTTTGTTAGGTCAATATTACCTACGCGCAAAGCAACACAAGTTAAATCTTTAATTTTAATTCTTGCTTCATCAAAAAGAGCGATTTTGGGATCTAAAAAAGCTAATTGTTCAAAAAAAGTGTCTTTATATGGTAATCGTTTTAACATTTCGCGAACTGCCATCTTATAAAATTCTAAACACGTTAATCTAATTTCTTTCGCGCACTCTAATGATACTGTTAATAAAAAGTGTTCACATTCGGGCCCAACATATATATTATTTAGGTGTTGGATATAATTTTCATTGTCTACATTTATAAAGTAACAATTTCTTTCAAAGCCTGCGGAGTCATAAAATTTTGAGCAATTTGCCGAATTATTTGCTGACTACTTTTAAACAATGTATGTATTAATCTATGTATTAAAATTTCGCGTGATTGAAATAAAGCATTAAAAGTGTTGAAAAACGAATATTTTAAAAATAATAAATATGCTTTAATAAAATCATCATTTAACTGGGATAAAATAATTTCTGCAGATTTTAATTTGTTTTCAGTTACTGCCAAAATAAAATAATTTCTTAAAACTTCCAAATTATCTAGTACTCTAATCGCGCAATGTTGTAAAACAAGCCATCTTGTATTCGATAATTTTAAAATTTTATTTTTTTCTACATTACAAAACTCTTGAAATTCAGTTAAAATAGCACATTTCTTTGCATTGTCCGAAATATAAGTAGCAATACCTCTAATTAAACTTTCGCAAGATTGTGGCAATTTCTCGCAAGCTTTACTAGCTATAATGGCAGACAAATGACAAATACAATTTAACATTACTACACCCCGTATTTATGATTGTAAACGTGAAAAAAAAGAATTGCATCCAATTATTACAGATGCATTATCACTTGCCATACCAATTATATTTTTAATAGGAATCTGCTTTTTATTTAAAACTTCTTTAAAAGATTCGTAAATTTTATTAGCTGAACAATCCGTAGCATTTAAAGATATTAAGTCTAATAATTGCGTTTTAACTTTATCATCCGGTGAGAAAAATTGTACAAGAACACACATAATTTTTAAATCTGAAATATCCGTGCTTTCATCAATTAAAATTGAAAATCTACGCGTTTGCAAAATATCAATTATTTTTTCAGTTTCGCGTCTTGCAATTACATTTTTAACAATGTTAGTGCACTTTTTTCGGCCCAGTGAAAGATCGTGCACAATTTTAGAATCTATACAAATATTTTTTAATAAAGGAATTAAATGATCTGCAGTATAAAAAGCAATATTATGTTCCGAAAAAAATGCTGCTGATTTTATTTCCGCGCGTTTAACTTTATCACTATGCAGACCATTGTTATTATTATGATCGGGGCTTTGAAGATTTACTTTAACTATATGTTTGGCCCTTTGCGAATGACGTATTAAATCTGTTTTGCTACATCTGATGGTAGTATTGCATAAATTGCAAAAAGCTTTATTTTCAGTTGGATGGGGAGCCAACCATCCTTTAAAATTATCTTCATATAGCCACGCATTAACAAAACGTCTTTCTTTCTTAATGGCTCCTTTTTTGTTTTTATCCTCCATACTAATAAAAAAATAATATCTATTTATTATTACTTATCTAGCCTATGCTTAGCCTCCTCTGGAACCCGCCAAAACTTTCGCGCCTAATTGCTCTTGTGTGCACACTACATACTAACTATATACGCCGTCGCTGGATTTCTCTACCACTGCGCTGCGCATGCGCGAAAAAAGCGTCCCCGAGAACAACACTGATCGACGCAAGAGCGCGGATAAGGTCCTGAGAGCGTGCTTATGATTGGATGATAGCATAGCGCAATGCTGGTTAGATTGATAGGACAGGCTTCGGGATTGGGTTAAGGCCGCGTACAAGAGAGAAAAGGAAGAGAGAGAGAACACTAAGGAGAAGGGTCAGAGTGAGTGAGATGCTGTTGAGGAGATTGCGTAAAAGTCGCGAGATTTTCGGAACAGCGAGTAATATCGCTAACCGCCGCGAGTGTCAATAATTGTTATAATATTGAATAGTCACGCAGTCGGCAGAAATATACACGAAGAAGCGAGAAGCGAGTCTCGAGACCGAAATTCGATTCTAGACACGCGCACGTTAAGATATCCGCTATCGCGATACGCGACGCGAGTTAATGTGCGGGAACTGTGTAATTAAGCCAATTTACGAATAAAGCAGATATATGTATTTATTTTGTAACGATGCATCCCTCCACCGTTACCCGGCCGTCGATCCGCCGGAAGTCCGCCGCCCGACAAACACCGGTCGGGCATAATGCGGAGGCGCCGAGCGCCCATTTTTAAGATATAGAAAAAGGCGTTCGAATTTATAACCGCCGTCAAGACGCGTTTGTTTACCGAGATTACCCGTCGCCGCGCTCGGGTAACCGTACCGACCGTTCCCGAAACCGCCCGAGTCGCGCGCGGCGGTTCAATCTTAAACAATATGCCTTAAAACAATCAGGCATATTACGCACGCGCACCCGCCGGAGAAAGCGGTATAAATAAGGGCACATTTTCCATATCGAGACCAGATCTTCCGCAACCGCCAGAGTCTGTAAGACGCCTGGAAATCCGATACGATCCTATAACCGCCCAAGGAGAAAGAAAACGGGGTTGGGAGTACCCAGCCTCCGCCGAGAGTTTGCGGCATCTCCACGAGCGATCCTTCCGATATATTGCGAAAAGAGGAAAACGGGGTTGGGCGTACCCGAGTGGCCTTCACTTGGACACAGTACAATTGGACACGGTGCAAATGGACACGTTACAAATGGACACGAGATTGTGCACACGGTTCAATTGGACACAGTGCATTTGGACACAGTAATTTTGGATACAGTAGCTTTTGGACACATAAGAAAATACGCATCGTTTACTTGGACACCGCTCAATTGGACACTGTTCATTTGGACACCGTTCGTTTGGACACAGAAAGATGCGCACCGTTCATTTGGACACCGTTCGTTTGGACACCGTTATTTGCCCACCGTTCGTTTGGACACCGTTCATTTGCCCACCGTTCGTTTGGACACCGTTCATTTGCCCACTGTTTGTTTGGACACCGTTCATTTGCCCACCGTTCGTTTGGACACCGTTCATTTGCCCACCGTTCGTTTGGACACCGTTCATTTGTACACAGAAACATGCGCACTGTTTGTTTGAATATGTAACAGATGGAGAGAAATAAAAATCATTTTGGGAAAATATAATCAGTATTCTTATAACACTTTATACTGGTAAATCTATGTAAAATATGAAATCGTGAAAAGGAGATACATTTGAAGGTTATAATATCTGTCAAAATAAAATATATTCATACTTATATATCTCTGATACTGATGTCATTAATTTTACATTGCTTTTAGCACTTTGTTTAGCCTTTCGCATATTTGGATGTCATGCATGGATACAGTGGGTTCCGCCCCCCCCCCCCGCCGGGGGGCTCCACTTCCGGAAGATATAACCTAACCCAAACCTATTTCTTATTTAAAACAAAAATTTGGTGTGGATTACGTCGTATAATTTAAATCAAATTTTGGTGTCCAAACGAACGGTGTCCAAACGAACGGTGGGCAAATGAACGGTGTCCAAACGAACGGTGGGCAAATGAACGGTGTCCAAACGAACAGTGGGCAAATGAACGGTGTCCAAACGAACGGTGGGCAAATGAACGGTGTCCAAACGAACGGTGGGCAAATAACGGTGTCCAAACGAACGGTGTCCAAATGAAAGGTGCGCATCTTTCTGTGTCCAAACGAACGGTGTCCAAATGAACAGTGTCCAATTGAGCGGTGTCCAAGTAAACGATGCGTATTTTCTTATGTGTCCAAAAGCTACTGTATCCAAAATTACTGTGTCCAATTGAACCGTGTGCAAAATCTCGTGTCCATTTGTAACGTGTCCATTTGCACCGTGTCCAATTGTACTGTGTCCAAGTGCACCACTCCCGGCGTACCCAGCCTCCGTCGAGAGTTCTCGACACCTCACACGCATCCGTCCACCTGCGTGCAACGGCGATTATCCAGTGGTAGGGAGTTCCCTGCCATTGATGGGTGTTCCCGTCGGCCGTTGCACTCCTGCATTCTACGGGAAAATCATCCCCGACGAAACAATACCGCGATATCCGCGACTGGTAGTAATTCCGCGACCGCCATTACCGCGATCAGAATCACCATTAATACGGCGCGCTAAGGCCCGCTCAAGGGGGAGGATCTAACCCGGCCGCGACATCGATCGACGCAATCAGATCGATACCGACGCGTTTAAGGACCGCCCACCGACCCGACCGAAATTACCGCCCGGTAGTTAGCGGCTCCTGCCGAAATCCAGATCCACGCAAGTAATCGATATATTTGCGAATCCGCCGAAATCGCATTCCGCACCGTGCATCCGTGGATCAGTGCATGTAACTCGGATGCACCGCAACCGACACGACCGCCGCTAGACAACTCCGCATCTCACACATACACGAGGGCGTTTGGCTGCATACACACGATCACACCCACATACTTGCGATATACATTGTAAATCCCACGCAGATATTACACGGTCGCACACGCACTCGCTCGCTTATCACTCACTCACATACAAGCGCGCACACACACCGACACACACAATAATTACACACACACACTCACTCTGTATACACACATATATTCAAACGCAATAAATTATATTTTACCTAACGCATCTATCGTTCGTCTCTCGATACCCTTTCACGAGCCCGGATCCCGACCGAGTTATCCACGACCGTCTCGCGAAAGCGGTTTATTACAATTTCAATTACAAAAGTGTCTATCTCTATCATCAATAACCTCTGTGAGCTACTCAGGCGAAGCCCGAATTCCCAAATTCCTCCCGGCAAACGATCCCAACTACCGTGCCTTTCCGGAAACACAACACTTTTGCCTTTTAATATACAATCATTTCGAAAATTAAACGTTTATTAAGAAACCCAGTTAAAATCATAATTAGTCTCCAATCTATGATCTGTAATGACAGAACGATTCGCAGTATTTCTTCTTATATGATTTCGGTGTTCAGAAATTTTCGTATGTAATTGTCTTCTGGTTTGTCCGACGTAACACGCAGTGAAATTTAGGCAATTCGATTTACAGATTACATTATTCAAAGCAGATTTTGGACACTTGTCTTTTTGTGCTTTGATAAAATTTCCCATCTTGTTAAGATCAAAAAAGGAAAGTCTAACGTTCAAATCTTTAATAATCTTTCTAAACTGTTCGGACACTCCATGCACATACAGGATCGTAAAATAAGAAACAGGCTCATCGTTCTGGTTTTCATTTGAGTTAACCCTATTAGAATTTACATTGTTAACCAAAGTTTTTAAACGTTCATAGAAAATTCGGAACACGAAGTCTAAATATAATAAGATAATAGATAATAGATAATAGATAATATAATAGATAATTATTATTTAATAAAATTCTAATGACCAAATCAACATTTTTCGTATGAAAGGAAGGATGGGAGAGATAGAAAACTCTGTCTATGAGACCAATAACCGTGCCTCTCTTTTGGCAACGGGAATGCAGGGATAAAAAATTCAAATATTTTCCAGAGAATGTTTATGGCACCAATCAAACAATACAGTTATTATTGAGAATTAAAGTTACGTCAAGAAAATTAAGTTTATCACTAACATTAACCTCCATCGTAAACTGAAGTTGGAGGTGGAAAAAATTAAAGGTGTCTAATGTTTAAAAAGGGAAGAAGTGCTACGGCGAGTGCTACGTCATCCACAAATCTAAGGAAGAAAGGAGGTTTGAACTTCAATGTCTCAAGTGCTCTGGTCCTACGTCATCCACAAATCTAAGGAAGAAATGAGGTTTGAACTTCAATGTCTCAAGTGTTCTGGTCTCTAAATCCTGGAGAACAACATCCGCTATTATAGGTGAAAGTGAAGAGCCCATAGGCGTTCCAAAAGTTTGTTGATAAAGAACTCCATTAAAACCAAAGAACATTGAATTTAAAACCAGTTTAATAGCTAAAATGAATTCCGATTCGGAAATTATACTATTAAATTTAATGTGATCCCATCTACTGAAAACATTATCTATAGCTAAATCGATATAAGTAAAATAGATATTAGTAAAAAGTGAAATAAGGTCTAAAGAAATAAAATTGAAGTTGTTATTAATATAAAAATTAGAAAGTTTTTTAACTAATTCAAAGCAATTGGCAACATGGCTGTCAGGCTTAGGAAAACTTTTTACATTAATTCTGTATAAAAAGGAGGCTATGTAAGTAATATAGCGGGCTATTTATCGAGGAAACTATAATTCTCAAAGGATAACCAGGTTTGTGTATCTTTGGGAGACCATAGGCTCTCGATAATACTCCATCACTAAAAAGTAGAGACCGATATTTTTCATCTAGTTAACAAGTCTCATAAACACGTGGAGAATTTTTTGGTCAAAAGAATACTTTAAATTTGCAGACAGATACCGAATGCTTGCCGGAGACATATTTCGGAGCAATAGATAAACTTCCAAAGTTTTGAATTTTATGTGTTTCGCCGTTTAATTCTTTATTATACTTTAGATTATAACACTGATGTCGGTTGTTTTGTTTTTGTAATAAGCATTTGTTTTTCCATACGATCTTTTATTTATTTATATCTATATGCGTCCCTACGTGATATTTTTGTACACATACTTGTTTGTATTTACTTTTGGTTCGGGACTTCGCTTCTCGATGGCTGCGTTCCAAAAGCACGCTTACGCGCTGAAAGCGTGTTCTATCTTTGTTATTTATGGAAAGTTAAACGAGGATAAAGTAGGCTCATAGCGTTAAAAGCGTGCTCCTAGAACGAACAGATGTCTCGTCTTAATTCTTACATACACGTCATTGTTTTCCGACATGTCTTCGTGACTAATTTATTGTGACATATACATTGTGAATTACCGTCGGATATATGAAGCTTTCCGTTATCATTGTAAGTGATCTTGTTGTTTGTTATTTATTAATGTTTCTCTGGTCAATTTGTTTTCGACTTCATCTTTGTCTTTTCAGGCATCATAAAATCTTTTTTTACTTTCCGGCCTTTTAACTATGGAGCGTAACCTTTTTAAAATACGTATATTTACCATATTATCATAATGCACAGAAAACACTAAGAAATCTTTCTGTATTTTAAAATGATACGTTTTACAAGAAAATGATGAATCGTTTATTTGCGCAACCCGTTATTCCGTGCGATCGTAGATTGTTTTCAGTCTTCTTTTGTTTCTTAACCGAACGATTGCCACTTCCTTGTGCAAAGTGTCTTTAAATACGGAGTTTTAAAGTGCAGAGAGATTTCTTAGTGTTTCCTTAAGTTAAGTGCATACTTAACTTTCTTCCACATTAATCTCTTCATCAAACGTGAAGGATGGTTGATGGACAGAGGTATGTGCAACATTATGATAAGAAATGGGAGAATAATATTTTCGCACATATTCGTAATAGAACAGTTTGTCTTTTATGTGGTTATAAACCTTTTCGTGTTAAAAAATTTTTGATCGAAAGACATTATAGAAATAAACATTTCAATGAATATGCAAAATATAACTATGATGAAAAGATTAATTTAATAAATAGTTTAAAATTAGTATATGAAGAAGGTTATAGTGATAACACAAATTTTGAAATCGATAATAATGCTGTATCTTCCGAAGAAACAGTCACTGCATCATATGCTATTTCACATTTAATCGCTAAACATTTTAAGCCGTTTACTGAAGATGAATTTGTAAAGGAATGCCTCATAGAAACTGTAAAATCATTTGGAAATTCTTTAACTCTTGCAGAAGCTACTAGTATACCGTTAAATAAAAAAACAGTAGCAGCAAGAGTTACTCACATCGCTTATTCCATAGAAGAAAAATTAAAAGACTTATTAGCAACGTGCTCGTATTTTTCGTTGTGCCTCGATGAAAGCACCGATAATCAACATGTGAGCCAGTTGAGTATTTTTGCTCGAATCGTACAAAACGATTTTTCATATGTCGAGGAGCTTTTAAATTTTGTACCATTACATGGCACAACAAACGGGATAGATATTTTTAGAGCCGTTAAACAAACCTTAGAAAAATTTAATATCGATTTTTCTAAATGTTCGGCTATCGTAACTGATGGTGCGAAAGCAATGACAGATTCGAAAATTGGATTCTTCGGCCAAATAAAGCAGCAAAATTTAAAATTCCCCCTTATTCATTGTATAATTCACCAGGAAGCATTATGTGGGAAAGCGATTAAATTGTGTACCGCAATGCAGATAGTTACTAAAATTATTAATGCAATAAAAGGCGGACACAAATTTCTGAATCACAGAAAGTTCCAATCCTTTCTCGAAGAGCATAATGCAATTTATAGGGATATACCTTTATATTCCGAAGTTCGATGGCTTAGCGCAGGGAAATGTCTAGAGAAATTCTTTACAATAAGAAAAGAAATCTTCCTTTTCTTGCAAGAAATGTCTATAAATTATGACGAATTTAAATCCTTTTTCGAAGATCTAGATTTTCTTTCTGAGTTAGCTGTTATTACAGATTTAACTTCCCATTTAAATAATTTAAATTTGAAGCTGCAAAATGCCAACCAAACGATATCAGACTTAGTTAGTCATATCGACTCATTCCGTAGAAAATTACTATTATTTAAAAATCATTTAGAAAAAAATAATTTTTACTTTTATCCATCTTGCCAAATTCTTTTCGAAGAATACGGCAAAGATTGTAATTTTCAGAAAAAATTTCATTTAAATAATTCTTTAATAACCCAGTTTGATATGCGGTTTAATGATTTCGAATTGCTTAGAAAAGATCTAATTCTTTTTGAGAATCCTCTTCTTGTTCCGATTGAAGAACAAAATATAGAACTTCAGGCAGAACTTTGCGATTTGCAAAATGATCTGCCTCTTAAACCGCGGCCAGAAAAAAGTGTTGAATTCTTTAAGATTTTAGATTCATCAAAGTATCCCGAACTTATAAAATTTGGTCTTCGAATTTTTTCTATGTTCGGTTCTACGTATTTATGTGAATGTTCTTTTTCAAAATTAAAATATACGAAAACAGATAAACGTTGTTGTTTGAGCGATACATCATTATCTTTTTTGATGCGCTCTAGTTCATCTAATATTCCCGTAGATATTTTATCCCTTGTAAATTCACATAAACGGCTTAGAAAATCAAATTGATGTTTACACGATTGTTCTCTTCTTTTTTCTTTTATTTTTTTATCTTTAGTATAATTTTTCCATATATATATGTACGCGACCGGATTATTCTTCTTTAGTGGAATAGGCCTACTGGGGAAACCACTTTAAAAAAAAACGCATTGACAATAGTACCTCATGGGTGATGTGGAAATCTATTGTCTCGTAATTATAATTATATTGCAATCGTTCTATATTATAATTATTTATTACGAGTATATTTTGTGACATTATCGATAATATTGTATGATTTTAATGTACGCGAAAATAAATTACATATATTTTAACGTTATAAATTGATATAATTCTAAATCGGGTTAAGAGAAAGCTTTGAATAAAGTATCACAAAAGTATGTAAATTATATAAACGGAATATATAATATATTGATTTAATTATTTAATAAATCTTATCGTTATATTTAGGGCTATGGCATTTAGACATTTTTACATGCGGACATTCCTGAGACGTAGCGTCGCGCTCCTTAGTTACGCGTATCTGGCGACTCGTTGCCAACGTGCGAGCGAGGAGTTGGGGGCAGTAGGCGTAAGCTACAGAATCGGGCTCAAATGTGCAAGTAAATACCAGCATTGAGTTACTTATAATGCGCTGAAGAAGGTCCAAAGAATGGGACCGAAACGTACGCTAATATTTTTAAAAAAATGTCTTGTGCCCCAAGTACTGCACATGGCTCGTATTGCCCTTTACTTATATTTTTATTTATATTAATAAATTAGAATTAGATATTGGCAATTGGAGCCAGCATTCTATATAGAGCACAAATGAATTAATCAATAATATTGTAAAAGTATTTTAACAAAAAAGTGTTTTTATTTTAACTTTATATTTTCTATAAACAATATATATATATATATATATATATATATATATATATATATATATATTATAGCGCTGTTTGAAATGAACATAACGATGTATGATATAATGTAAATATTGTACATATTATACGAGTTTTACAGATAGCTTTTGGAAGCAATCACTATGCTCACAATAAAGTTCAGTTTAAACTATTTAATTTAATATATATTTGTTACAGTCTATCTTTTTTAGTTTAAAAGGGGTGGCTACTTTTGATAGGACATCCTGTATATATATATATATATATATATATGTATAGTTATAATTATAGCTTAAATTTATTTTCAATATTCATGTTTCACAAATTTCAAGCTATTCAACACATTGAATCACGTGTAATATTATAATAGCATGTTGCAATGCGAGATATATATTCATAAGTTTTATGAACATTATCAGAGAGAAATCACTGACATTATTACATTTTTGATAAAATCGTAGGAATTTACAAGTTTTACTTCACAACTATATAATCAAAAATATAATAATGTCAGTGATTTCTCTCTAATAATGTTCATAAAACTTATGAATATATATCTCGCATTGCAACATGCTATTATAATATTACACGTATGCAAAGGAAGCCAAAGTATTCATACGTAGTATTTATTTATTATTCTTAAAGTGGATATTACTGCACCAAAACTTTGATCGTTTTAATTGATTAATCTGTTCATCAGTATACATACATAGTATGTATACTTTGACTTTCTTTATACGTATAACTATATTACATTATTTAAGAAAAAGAAAAACCTATGATAATTATATATCACATTGCACAACATGCTATTACAATATTAGTTATACATATGAGAAGAAAGCCAAAGTAGACATACGTAGTATTTATTATTCTAAAAGTGAATCTTATTGCAACAAAATTTTAATCGCTTTAATTTATTAATCCGTTTGTCAATATATATACGTAGTATATGTATATTTTGGCTTTCTTTGCATACATATTGAAAGACAGAAAGACGAATTAAGTGTGACTTGAAAAAAACTATATTTAATTATATGTTTGCGTAAAATAAAAAGAACAATTATAACTTTTATATATATATTAAATTTTTATTTAAATATTCTATCTATAATTATATTTTATAAAAAAAGAGAAACCTATATAATGAATATACATATATTTCACATTACACATATATCTCGCAATTGTACAACATGCTGTAACGATGCACCCCCCATCGTTACCCGGCAAGTAGCCAGCCGGAAGTCTGCCGCCCGGCGAACACCAGCCGGGCAGTGGCAGAGGCGCCTAGCGCCCTTTTAATACTTAAATTATCGCCGTTGCGATAAAACAACCGTACGACCGTTATACGGCAAGCCGAACACAGCCGAACGCTGCCGGAAGATCCCGAACGTCACCCGCCGAAACGCCGCGTCGTCGCCCAGGGGGAGCGACGCGTTTACCGTAATAATTACCCGCCGAAAAGAACGCGTCGTTACCCCCACCAGGGGGTGAACAACGCAATTACCGATAGACGCTCGGGTATAAAAAGACAGCGTTTCGGCATCTCATTACCAGAACGATTCCTGAATCCGCTCGAGCAGTACGTTCCGAGATACGATACCAGAACCGATCCCGAAATTCTCAGCAACGACGGAACGTGAGGTTGACATGTTCGCAGCCTCCGCCGAGCATTCTCGGTTTCAGTGCAGTCTCCGAAATCCTCACGTAATTCCGACAAACTCGACGAGAGCGGAGTGTTCGCCGCTCTCCTAGATTACGGTCTAATATCCGACCGCTCCAGCCAGCCGGACCGTGGGTTTGCGAGTTCGCTGCCCCGTCGAGCTTTCTCGACTCCGCCGCGCTATCCTCGACTCCGCGTACGGAAGCAGGGGCGGAGAGTTCTCTGCCCGATCGAGGGTACTCGATCTCCGATTGCATTCCCCCTACAACTGGAAATACGCGAATAATCCCGCGACAACGATCAACCACGTTTTACGATACTTGCGAGAATAATCACCGCGCCGAAATACCTGTCGCATACTATTCCATTGTATTCCGTGCACCGTCAAAACAAACACGCCCTTGCCGTACACACGCCGGCCGACCGCGTCCGATTTCTTGCGCGTCTCGCACGCCGTCAAAATAAACACGGCTCTGCCGTACACGCGTTGAACGACCGCACCCGATTTCTTGCGCGTTTCGCGCGCCGTCACAATAAACACGGCTGTGCCGTACGAGTATCTTAAGAGGATGCCGGATTACCGACAGAATGCGAATATTAGTAGGATTGCAAAATCTTTTTGTTGATTATAGATATCAACAAATCCTTTTCCACAATTAAGGTACACATAATAACGGAGTGCGGAGTTTAACATTTCATATGAAAAGTTGAAAAAAATGTGAAAATTACAGTTTTGTTATCGGCTTCTGCCGTCAACATTTACTTAATATAACAAATTTGTAATCTGTACGTGCCTAATCAGTGAACTCCGCACTCGGCATTTCATCAAAGAGTATAAGTGAACTTAGAGAAGTGAATTTAGAAGCTTTATAAAAAAGATTTTACGATGCTACACTTTCGTGTATATGTGTGTGTGCGAGATAGAGACTCAAGAGTAAAACAGAGCAGTAGATTAGTTGCGTGATGTCGCGATAGACGGAGCTGCAATCTTACATGACAAGGACAGACATAATCGTACTACCTTTGTCTCTTTCATGCGTGTGAGAGTAATATATATGTACGCACTAACATTATTGCAGTATCTTTTTTCTCTCGATCATACGCTCTGTCTTTTTCTAATCGCTCGCTCGCCATGTACTACGTATCGCTTAGCTTCATGCTCCTCGCATATTCACTTACGCGTTCACTCGCGCCTCTCTCTCTCTCTCTCTCTCTCTCTCTCTCTCTCTTTTTCTTTCTTTCTGCTCGTTCATTATTGTATATTGTATTCTTTTATTGCCATTATTATATTCTTTTATTTGCTTAATTTTTATTCTTTCTATTCTCGTGTCCCTACATGAAAATAAATAAATTTATTTATTTATGTTTATTTGATACATTATAAATGAGATACACAAGTTATTTTCTTTTTCTATTTAATTATAGTTAAATACAACACATGTACATACAAAAATGCACATAATTAAATACTTTTTCTATTTATGACATACACAATATCTCATTTATGTTGTATAAAATAAAGACGAATAAATTAATGTATTATTATGTAGGAAGACGAGAATATAGAAAGAATAAAAGTCGAAGAAATAAAAGAATATAATAATGGGGATGAAAGAATACAATAAAGAACGAGGAGCAAGCGAGATGACAAACATCAAACAGTTCCAAAGTCTCGTTCGCGAGGCTCTCTTTATCTATAATATCTCGGGTTACATATCGTTCGTAAAATTTCTGTTTTTCGTATTTTATCGATATCAAAATAATTTTAATAGATTAATGAGATTCTTGCGATTAAAATAATACTAAACATGACATAAATCGAATAATTTTTAATCAATTATGTTATTAAAATTATGATTACTTATTTCATTTAAAATAATCGGATTTATATCGTATTTGGTGTCATTTTAATCGCAAAAATGTAATTAATCCATTACAATTATTTTTAGATATATAAAATGCGAAATACAAAAGTTTTATTTTCTATAGTAAAATGACATATATATGTGAAAGATTACAGATAAAAGGAGTCACGCGAGCGAGGCTTCGGAACTCTTTCATGTTTGTCATCTCACTTACTCCTTCATTCTTTCTCGCTCTCGCTTTTGTTGACTCTTCAGCGTCGGGGATCTTTCCTTATCTACAAAATATAAACATCTTCTAAATAAAAAGTGAAACTTGTATTTTCCATTTCATCTGTATAAAAATAATTATAATGGATTAATGAGATTCTTGCGATTAAAATGACACGAAACATGACATAAATCGGATTATTTTTAATCAATTATGTTATTAAAATTATGATTACTTATTTCATTTAAAATTATCCGATTTATGTCATATTTGGTGTTATTTTAATCGCAAGAATCTCATTAATCCATTATAATTATTTTTATACTCATAAAATACAATATGAAAGTTTCAGTTTTTATTTTATAAGTTGTTTATATAAGGAAAGATCCCCGCGCGATGCTGAAGAGTCGACAAAAGCAATAGCGAGAAAGAATGAAGGAGCAAGCCAGACGACAAATATCGAAGAGTTCCGAAGTCTCGCTTGTGAGGCTCCCTTTATCTACAATCTTTCACGTTAGATTAATATATATAAATTATTATAAAATTTATATATATATATACAGGGTGTCCGGCGTCAATCGCATCACCGGTCGTGTGCAGGTAGAGCAGATGAAATCGAGAAGAAAAGTCCTTTACCTTTTTTTTCTATAACACTTAATAAAAGAGTTATTATTGAGTAAAGTCTGGCCAATCAGCGCCGACCTTTAGCCGGGCGCACGTCAGTGAGCCGCGCGCTGTGAAGTGTGCAGCGGCGTACACTATCAAGCGCGCGGTTCACCGACATGCGCCCGGCTAAAGATTGGCGCTGATTGGCCAGACTTTACTCAATAATAACTCTTTTATTAAGTATTATATAAAAAATTGGTACAGGACTTTTCTTCTCGGTTTCACCTGCTCTACCTGCACATGACCGGTGATGCGGTTGACGCCGGACACCCTGTATATATATGTCATGTTACTATAGAAAATCAAATGTCTGTATTTCGCATTTTATATATCCGAAAATAATTTAAATGCATTAATTACATTATTGTGATTAAAATGACATGTCGTAAAATATTAATAAATAATGTTTTTATGTATCGAATTAATTTTAATCAATATGAAAATAATTTTTTATTCGGTTACAGAATATTCGTTTATAAAGATGCGCATTTGTTTTTATTATTACGCGATATTTGTAGCATGCATGTATCTAAGTATGTATGTACGTATCGGGGAATAAGGCGACTGTACTATTCACACGCACACAGCCAGGCACATGCGATAATATCAGTGCGCGGCAGTACTCAGTCTCAGTCTCAGTCGCGCGTGTTGTGTAAATACGCGTAACGAGAGATAACCGCAAAAATGTGCTCAACCGTTATAACGCGTTATAACGCGTCGAATTTAAAAAACGAGTGTTGTGTTTGTGTAGTCATAGTGTGTTCATATAATAGGGCGAAAATGTAATGAGAAACGCTTGCCTCGCTTTGCCCGCAGACTTTCTTTAAAAAGAATAAGGGTCAAAAGGTTAGTATATTTATATACCATAATTCTAGAAGGAATTGTTTTAATGTATAGTATATACTAATATGTCGCTAGATATAATTGAATTTTTTTTCCGTGCAGTTTACACAAAAATATAAGTATGATAATGTAATATTATATAAAAATGTAATATTTCAAGTTTTTTTTTATTTTTTGATTATATCTTTAAAGCAATTCCTAAATAGAAACAACATAAAGACCTTTGTATAAAAAAATTGTAACATAAAATTAATCTTTAAATAGAATTTAGAATTACTACAATACATGAACATACACATTATATATATATGATGCATATAGTATTTAGTACTCATATAGTATTTTTGTTATAAAGAAATAGACAGACATGGGCAAAAAAAAGAAGAGAGAGAGAGAGAGAGAGAGAGAGAGAGAGAGAGAGAGAGAGAGAGAGAGAGAGAGAGAATAGGAATGAGTAAGCGAGAGAATGGCTGTACAACGATATATCGATTAATAATTCACATCAGTCGCTAAATATTAGTGAGCATAAAGTATTGCTACGGAGAAAGATCCAACTATTTCCTTTTTTTTCTTACTTTTGGCACTTGTATGGACACTTGCTCACTTACACTATATCCTCTTTCTCTTTGCCCATTCTTCTCTGTCCGTCTCTTTCTGATCCGAGCATACTATGTATGTTATATATTATCTATATGCGATCTTTTCGTGAACTGGTTGTAAATATTTCATACCAGATGCGGTTTGCATGTGCGCTCTAAATATTGCCGAAATATTTGATCCCAGAAGCGATCTTTTCGTGAACTGGTTGTAAATATTTCATACCAGATGCGGTTTGCATGTGCGCTCTAAATATTGCCGAAATATTTGATCCCAGAAGCGATCTTTTCGTGAACTGGTTGTAAATATTTCATACTAGATGCGGTTTGCATGTGCGCTCTAAATATTGCCGAAATATTTGATCCCAGAAGCGATCTTTTCGTGAACTGGTTGTAAATATTTCATACCAGATGCGGTTTGCATGTGCGCGCTAAATATTGCCGAAATATTTGATCCCAGAAGCGATCTTTTCGTGAACTGGTTGTAAATATTTCATACCAGATGCGGTTTGCATGAGCGTTCTGGTTAAAAATATATCCCAGAGGCGATTTACGTGTGCTGGGTATTGTAAAAAATATCCCAGAGGCGATTTACGTGTGCTGGTTATTGTAAAAAATATCCCAGAGGCGATTTACGTGTGCTGGGTATTGTAAAAAATATCCCAGAGGCGATTTACGTGTGCTGGTTATTGTAAAAAATATCCCAGAGGCGATTTACGTGTGCTGGTTATTGTAAAAAATATCCCAGAGGCGATTTACGTGTGCTGGGTATTGTAAAAAATATCCCAGAGGCGATTTACGTGTGCTGGTTATTGTAAAAAATATTCCAGAGGCGATTTACGTGTGCTGGTTATTGTAAAAAATATTCCAGAGGCGATTTACGTGTGCTGGTTGCTTTACAATATTTTGAACCGGATGCGATTTAATAGTTAAGTAAGATTAGCAATATAACCGTTATTATATATTATAATACATATATATGTATTGTGCTATTGTATGTATGTATGTATGTATCTATGTATGTATGTATATATATATACATAAAAGGCACACATATATATATATAACAATACATGCACACACACACATACACATGGCCAAATATTATTCCTCTTGGAAAGATATATGGAAAGGCACACACACACACGTACATATATATATATATATATATATATATATATATATATATATAAGTCCATATAAGTAATGTGTGCAATTGTGTTCAAATATGCAATAAAGGCAGACACGTGTATATGTTATACTGTTATCTATACGCTTAGATACGCTTAGATATGCGTGCGAGGCAATAGAGCAGTAGAAATACACGATGTTGTCCGATTTCAACATATTGAACACAATTCTCTTTCAAATATGCATAAAACATGCAGAAATATTAATATTGGTAACAGCGGAACTAAAATTATTGATATTATCGATAATTTCGGTCGGTATTATCGATAATTTTAGTTACGCTTAGATGAGGGCGCTAACCCGTCGGAGTTCGGCCGTCGCTCCGGCATCCTCTTAAGCGGTTCGATATATCTAACCTCGCGCACCGAATAACGAACGCGCATTACATCTAACGTGTTGCATCATCCGCCGCGCGCTAACGTCACACAATCTATTGTAAATCGACCATTGCCGAAAGAGGCAAATAAAGACGATACCTTCTAACTCAATCTTTTCGTGTGTCTCACATTTTCACGAGCCCTGATCCCGACCGAGTTCATCCGCGCACGCTCGCAAAAAGTAACCCCGTTACAATGCTATTATAATATTAGTTATATGTATGCAAAGAAAGCCAAAGTATATATATACATAGTATTTATTATTCTCAAAGTGGATCTTATTGGAACAAAATTTTAATCGCTTTAATTTAGTAATCCGTTTGTCAGTATACATAGTATATATATATTTTGACTTTCTTTGCATACATATAACTGATACGTTATTTTATAAAACAAAAAACTTATGAATATATATCGCAATATCAAAACATGTTATTATAATAATAGTTATATGTATGCAAAGAAAGCTAAAGTATATATACGTAGTATTTATTATTCTCAAGGTGGATCTTATTGCAACAAAATTTTATTCGCTTTAACTTATTAATCCGTTTGTCAGTATACATACATAGTATATATACTTTAGCTTTCTTTTGTCGTAACCCGACCAATTTCTTAATATGTTAAAGAATAAACCAATAAAGTGAAACAGAACAGTGTAAGAAAGAGCTGAGTAAAGCAAAGCAGTAAAATTAGAAAAGAGATCAAGGAAAGATAATTAAGAAAGAGTAAAGTAATAAAAAAATATTAATAAAATAAAAGTAAGATACGTGACTAAAAAGAAGGAAGTCACGGTCAAGTTCTCGGAAGCTGAGTAAGCAGCTGACAAGACAGACTGACAAGCGAAGCACGAGACATGCTCCGGTCAGGGACACCACACTCCTCCCTAATCAACGACCTAATTAATTAAGATATACAGGGTGTCCCATTTTAAAGGATCCACTCAAATATCTCAGAAACATTGCGTTAAATTGAAAAATATTTCAAACAAAAGTTGTGTGGCTTCAAGGGGGCCATAAGATGGTGATAATGATTTGACCTTGGAAAATCATTTGAAGGTCATGTGAAGGTCAACATTAAAATCTTAAATGGAAACTCCCATTTTTTATTTAGTATTCTTGTAGCTTGCCTCGAGAGCTTTCCAAAACACTACAATAAACTATTTTTTTATTAAGTACTTTTTGAGTTATTTTATATTTTAATCTGACATCTTTTGCTATAAAAAATTAAATATCTCATAAAATATTCAGTTTTCGATAATCTTACCGTAATACTTTTATGTACAGAATAATGAGACAAATCAATTAGTGCAAAAAAAAACAAATAATTGTTTAAAATAATACATCGTAAATAATTTTCTTAAAAACTATTATTTTTTTATACTAATTGATTTGTATCATTATTCTGTACATAAAAGTATTACGGTAAGATTATCAAAAACTAACTACTTTATGAGATATTTAATTTTTTATATCAAAATATGTCAGATTAAAATATATAATAACTCAAAAAGTACTTAATAAAAAAATAGTTTATTGTAGTGTTTTGGAAAGCTCTCGAGGCAAGCTACAAGAATACTAAATAAAAAATGGGGGTTTCTATTTAAGATTTTAATGTTGACCTTCACATGACCTTCAAATGATTTTCCAAGGTCAAATCATTGTCACCATCTTATGGCCCCCTTGAAGCCACACAACTTTTGTTTGAAATATTTTTTGATTTAACGCTGTGTTTCTGAGATATTTGACTGGGTCCTTTAAAATGGGACACCCTGTATAATAAGCGCGAGATGCACCGACGCGGGCCACTCGCAGGCTACTCACTCGCTCAGTTATAGTATCGAAGTACCGTACGTATCGCGCCCGACTATTATAAGCGCGAATAAGTGAAAGTGTATTAAATCTTGCAAAATATACTAAATTATACCTAACGTCCGGAAGTGTCTTATTTCGAGCGTGGATCCTAATTCTTTGGACGTACAAATCCCGAAAGACCTCTTCCTTAGCGGCTAGAGGCACAACATTAATTGGTGGCAGCGGTGGGATACGCCAGCTCTAACAAAATCAACACCGGCAAAGATCCATAACTACGAGGCAGAAAATTCCGTGGAATCGACAGAACGAGAGACAGCAAGGATAACTCCGTCAGACAGTCGACACCTACAACCGATGGAAAAGGAAGTCTAGCAGGAACTTCGAGACACCCGCTATATCGAGGCGACAACGATAAGCGCAACTTGAGAAGGCACACTGACCTAACTCAACGGCACGCGACGATCAACGCCCGACGGCCGACATCGAACGAGAGAATGCTGCTCATCGTACAATATTATTGTAAGTCGAGAAATTAAAATTTGTAAACGCGTGAATGTCGGAAAACCGAAACGCACCACAGAAAAGCATAGCGAATAAATCATGATTATTTAGCGAACCAGCGAATAGAGCCATTAGAAATAGTGCAGTAAGCCCTATAAGAGTAGCAGTAGAAGCACTCCGGGATATACGCGATAACGTACGAAGAAATCTAAGCGCATTAAATTCAAGCGAGAATTTGTCCGCACCAGAACTCGGAGCAAACGTTGTAATCGAACGCGAATTTCCATTTAGCGGATTAGATAATAGTCTAATAACGAACAATATAGAACTAGATGTTGAGGTCGAATCATCAATAAGTGCGTCTAGTAGACTAACACACCGCCGCGAATTCTCACTAACGTCATACGATTCAAGTATCTTTGACCCCGACGAAATCTATCGCATTCGAGACATGTATAACTCAAACGCTTCCGCATCGCAACCCATCACATCGGAAGATATCGATGAGGGAATTAAGCGATTACAAGAAGAAACAATTAGAAACGCGACACAATCAAACGCGCGAGCTCAACACAAACCGCAGAAAAAAACGGACGAAGCAGCCGATGACTTTAGGGAAATATTGCGGGAAATGAGAGAGGAAATTAGACGAGAAATTAGAAGTATGCATGCCGAGATATACGATTTGAAAATTAGAGGACCGCAACCCCGACAAAACAACGAGCATAGAACTCCGCCGGGAGAAAGAACCGAGACCATGTACAAGTTCACACTCGAGGATGTACGACATCGAAGAAGACGCGGATTTTTACCATTAAAAGAGGCTCGTGGAATGAAAACCCCGCGTAAATACGGTAAATAAATATTGCCATTATTGCACAAAATCCGGAGATGATCGCGAAGAATGTTGGTTATTACACGGACGACCCAATAGAGATCAATCGAGCCGAATCAAACAATATAATTCGCGACCGGAAAATAAAAACCGCAAGAATAGCGAGCAAGGAAAAAAGAAATTTAACTCCGCGCAAAGTAGCGATGAGGAGAAAAAGAACGAAAGAAAGTCGCACCGACCTGCAATGGAATATCAAGTATCACACTTCAAAAATACGCCGCATATACAGACAGGATTGGACCTTGTCACATTACCAATGCGAGAAGCGAAACGCGAAAAAATAAATTTACTATTCGATACAGGAGCCGCAATATCATTAATTAAAGTGAAACATTTAAAAGGCGAAACGTTAATAGAAGAGGAAAAAATAACGCTCATCGGCGTAACGGGACATAAGATATGTACACTGGGAAAATTTAAGGCGACAATAACTCTGGGAGAGCGCCGAATCAAGCACTCTATGTACGTTGTTAAGCATGATTTTCCGATAGAATATGACGGAATACTAGGAGTTGATTTCCTACGAAAACATCAAGCCACTTGCAATTATAAAACAAAACAATTAAAGATAGGACAGCATATCTTAAAGCTTTACCCCTATCTAAAAATGACGCTGAAACCACGTAGCGAAACTATAATACAGGTTGCTACTGACAAGAACACAGATAGGCGTGATAAAGGCAGAAGAAACGATACTAGGAATATTCATAGGTAATTGTCTAGTAGAACCTACGAATTACCTATGTGCAGCATTCTAAATACAACGGATAACACAATCGAAATGCTAATGCCGCAAGTAAGTATAGAGGAAATCAAACGAAGTGAAACAGAAGAAATTAACGTAATACGAACGCCAAATAAAGAGGAAGTAACCCCGCGTAGTGAAAAGGTATTACGATTATTACGTACACAACATTTAAATAAAGAAGAAAAGAAAACGATAATGGAAATCTGCAAGAATTTTATCGACGTGATGCATATCGAAGGAGAACCACTGACATGCATAGATACCGTCGCGCATAAGATTGCAATGCAAGCAGATAGCTCACCGGTCAACGTACGGCCTTATCGCCTGCCGGAGAAGCATAAAGAGGAAGTAAATCGATAAGTCCGAGAAATGTTAAGAAATAAAATAATCCGACCAAGCACGAGCCAATGGAACGCACCGTTATTGGTAGTCCCCAAGAAAACCGACTCGTCAGGAAAACCGAAATTACGAGTAGTCGTAGATTTCAGAAAACTAAATGACCTAACTATAGGAGATTCATTTCCCCTACCGAATATAACGGATATATTAGATCAACTTGGAAAAGCCAAGTACTTTACAACCCTGGATTTAGCATCCGGATATCACCAAATTCCGATAGAAGAAAGCGACAAATGCAAAACTGCTTTTTCCATACCTCACGGGCATTACGAATAAAATAGAATGCCCTTAAAATTAAAAAATGCGCCAGCCACATTTCAAAGGCTAATGAATTCAATACTGATAGGCATACAAGGAATAAAATGCTTGGTATACTTAGATGACATCGTAATCTAAGGAGCGAGCTTACAAGATCATAACAAGAGACTCATCGAAGTCCTACGAAGATTGCGAGAAAATAATCTTAAACTACAGCCGGACAAATGCGAATTCCTACGAAAAGAAGTGATATATTTAGGTCATATAATTACGGAAAACGGAATATCGCCGGATCCATCTAAACTGGAAGCTGTAAGAAATCTCCCGACGCCTAGAAAAGTGAAAGATATTCAAGCTTTTATAGGATTAGCCGGATATTATAAAAAATTTCTCAATGATTGCGAAACCACTAACGAAGCTAACGAAAAAGTAAAATAAATTCGAGTGGACTCAGGAACAACAATAAGCATTTGAAATGCTTAAAGAAAAATTAATGACGGCACCCTTATTAAAATATCCAGATTTTGAAAAGGAATTCATTGTAACAACCGATGCATCCAACTATGCAATCGGAGCGATATTATCGCATAGAAAAATAGGCCAGGATCAACCAATAGCCTATGCCAGTCGAATACTAGCAAAACTATAATACGACCGAAAAAGAACTATTAGCAATAGTATGGGCCGTTAAACATTTTCGACCGTACTTATACGGGACAAAATTCACGATAGTCACAGACCATAAATCGCTCGTATGGTTATTTAATGTAACCGACCCTGGATGTCGATTAATTAGATGGAGGCTAAAATTAAAAGAATACGATTACGAGATCATATACAAGGCCATTACAGCGAACAGAAACGCTGACGCGCTAAGTCGACACGTGGCGGATATCAACAGCGTCGAGGAGGATGAGAGCCTCGACACGAAGATAACGCGAGAATACACGGAAACGACGCATTCTATACGAATATCACGATGCACCTGTGGGAGGGCATCAAGGAAAAGAGTGCACCATTAATCGAATTCGCCTAGTGCACAATTGGCGAGGATTGACAAAAGATGTCGAAGACTATATAACAAAATGCGAATTTTGTCAAAAAAACAAATTATCGCGAAAAATTAAGGCACCGCTAATAATAACGGACACTGCCGATAAATCTTTTGAAAAATGTGCTTTATATATCGTAGGTCCACTAACGATTACTAATAATGAAAATAAATATATTTTAACGTTCCAAGATAACCTAACAAAATTTAGTAAAGCAATTCCGATACCGAACCAGGAAACCGCGACAAGCGCAAAAGAATTCGCGACAAAAATAATCTTCGAACATGGTATCCCAGAAAAAATATTAACGGATCAAGGAACAAATTTTCTAAGTGAAATATTTAAAAACACATGTAAACTATTAAAAATCGAAAAGATTCAAACAACCGCGTATCACCCGGAAAGCAACGGAGCGCTAGAACGATCTCACCGAACGCTAGCCGAATACCTCCGACATTATATAAATGCCAATCAAACGGATTGGGAAGCATGGATTCCCTACGCGATGTTTACGTATAGTACAACACCGCACACGGCGACAGGGTTCACACTTTTCGAATTAATTTACGGGCACCGAGCAACATTACCGACGACATTGTCGCAACCGCTTAAGCCTCTAGTATACATACGATAATTACGCGCAAGAATTAAGAGAAAAATTACGCGTCGCACAGCAAGTTGCAAAGGAGCATCTAAGGAATGCAAAAAAAAAACCAAAGAAAACTATGATAAAAAGACGAAATAAATTAAACTTAAGGTAGGAGAAAAAGTCCTCTTGTACGACGAAACAGTTCGACGAGGACGATCAAAGAAATTGGACTCCCTATGGACCGGACCCTACACGATAATTGAAAAGAATTCAGAAGTGAACTACAACGATAAAAAGGGGAAGGAAGACCATACGCGTCCACATAAACCGACTGAAACCGTTTATTGAAAATTAAAAAGCAGAAGAAAAAAAGAAAAACGCATGAATAAAATAAAAATATAGAATAGATAAGGAAAACGAAAAACAAAAATTAAAGAAATTCCTACTTTATCGTTCTCCACGTCCACGTCCAGCACCGCGACCCAGATTTCACTCCCGCATAGCCTGAGGGAGGGCCCGACCACGACCCACAGGACGAGGCTCAGGGTTGAGGAAACGACCGCGACCCACAAAACGAGGCGCCGGATCCCAACGAAACTCAAGTCCGCGACCTCGATTGATATGGGGCGGCGGCGCGTCCACAGGCACTTCCGGCACAACCGCAACGATCGACCACCAAATCTGGAAGACCCAGCAAGTCGACCTCGCGAACAAGTGCGGGCGCCGAGAGTTGGTCGCGAAAAGAACGGGCAAAATGGTCCGACACGTCTGGCACCTCCACTAAAGGATATTGACCCCTAACAGAAGCCTGAGCAGCGCTAAAAAACAGCTCGTGGCAGTTAGGAGCCATAACACAAAAAAAACCACGGGAAAAAACTTCTGCACAACATTAATCGTATACAACACTCGTAAAGACGACAAGACGACGTCGGAAGACAGACTGAATGGAAGAGCGAATAAATAGCCTGGAAAGGGCTAGGTAAAAACAAAAGTAGCTGCACATGCATCCAGAGAAAAAAGGAAATGCACCGCACGATTCTAAGAAATTATTATAATATAATGCAAAGCTTTCTATTACAGGAGTCTTATTGCATGGAGCACCTGCAAGGAAACCAAACCCAATACCCAAGGAGAAATAAAAGAATTTAAATATGGACCGGGTATCTATTTCGAAAAAATGGGCAAGATAAACCAAATCGAATCCACATGGAAAATGGTGATAAAACTAGATATCGCCGCAATGGATCATTGAACAATTGAGAAACTATATGGCACAGACGAGAGCTCTATGCTACGATAAACCATTGCAAATAAAAATGAAAGAAACCTGCCACAACCTGCTACAAATAGCAGAAAAAAACAGAGAACAAGCAGAAAAACTGCTGAAACGTTTGAAAATCGCATACCAAGCATCCGGGAAGATAAAACGATTGTTAATCGACGGTCTAGAAACGATAGCCAAAACACTCTTCGGCACAATGGACGCAGACGACGAAAAAATCATAAAGGAGCAATTAAATCTCATGCAAAGAAATCAACAAACGCTACAACACGCGATAAAAAATGAGATTAAAATATTAAACGCAACAATTGCACATGTGGATAATGTTGAGAAAATTCTGCAAGAAAATGAAGAACAATTTTTAAATATAACAGAGAAGATGCGACAAGCCTGGATCTCGACCCAGGAAGGAGGAGTCCCAGTGTTTCCCCCGTACAACCTAGGGACCTGGAATTGGCCGCTACGGCCAAGAGAGGAAGAGGGCGCCCACCGACGACAGGTGAGTATGTCGGTAGAGCGGAGGCGATCGAGCGTCTCACGGCGGCGAAGGAGCGGGAGCTGAGGGTTCTGGAGGAGGAGCGATCCCTACAGGCTGGGTTCGTTCCCCCCGAGACCCAAAGCACCCGCTCGCTGCCCTCAGAGCACGAGCTGGCCGATCAAGTTCGGGATCTTACGGCCATCGAGATCGAGCGGAGAGCGCGCGAGTCCCTTGGGGAGCTGGAGCGGATGGTATCCGTCTCCAGCAACCTCAAGGGGACTTTCAAGCGAGGCATGCGCCTGGCCGCCGTCCAGGTCAGGGCGTACTGCGCGGAGCTCCTCAGCCGGACGGGGACCGGCGGGGACTCGCAGGTGGGCCTTCTCCGTTCAGCCAATGATTGGCTGAGGAGGAGATTGACCACCTGTGAGAAAGAGATAGCGGCGCTGAGGGAGGAGGTTGCGGTGCTGAGGGGGGCCAAGTGCCACGCCCCGAGGCGACTCCCCCAGACGGGAAGAGTCCCCCGTCGAAGGTCCCCAGGACCTTGCGGCCCTTGAGGGGAGGCGACGGAGGTGGCGTCGGGGGGGTCTCCCCGTTGGGGGGGGGCCCGCTGGTGGGGGCCCTGCAAGGGGCCCCCATCTTGGCGGGCTCCCCCCCTCCGGGGGGCCCCACCCGAAGGGATAGGGATGGCTCCGCGGAGTCAATCCTGGGGGTTCCTGCGCGCGGTTATGCTCGCAGGGCCCTTGGGGACTCCCCGGAGCCTTCTACCCCTATCTCCCCTCGGTATGGGGGGGAGATGAGGATGGACGTGGAAGAGGAAATGGGCACGGGGGGGCACTCGGGGCCCCTTTCGATTGCCCAAGTTGAGGCCCTATTGGCCGAGGGCCTGAGGGGCGTTGAAGAGCGCCTCATGTCCGCGCTCGAGCGGATTGGGAGCAGAGGAGGGACCGGCGGCAAGTCCGGGCGGGGCGGTGGGGTGGTGGCTGCGGCCCCCCCTGCTAAGCCCCTCCCGGCCCAGCGGCCGCTGAAGGCCAAATCCCGGAAGGGAGGTGGGGGGAAGGCTGCGGCCCCCCCTGCTCGCCCCGACCGGGCCCAGCAGCCTGAGAGGGGCGAGTCCCGGGAGGGGGGTGGGAGGATGGCTGCGGCCCCTCCCGCTCACCCCGACCGGGCCCGGCGAGTGCTGCCTGCGGCGCCTCCTCCCGCGCAGGCGGGGGAGACGTGGGCGCGGGTGGTACGGTGGAGGGGAGGCGGACGTGGGACCAATAAGGGTCCCACCCAACCCCAGCCTCCTACCCCGAGGCCTGGGGGGCCTGCCGGGGGAGGAAGGAGAGGGGCTGCCCCTGCCCCTGTACGGGCGGCGAAGGCCGGGAGGGCGAGAGAGCGGAGGGGCCGGCAGCGGTTATGCTGTCGGCGCCGGAGGGTGCGGGGCTTTCCGTCGAGGCGGCGATGGTCAGGGCAGTGTGACCAGAAACAGGTCCCGCGGCTCACGGCTCAGCAATGGAGGGGATAACGCACACAAGCGCGAACCGCGTACATGTGCGCTCTGCGCTTCGGTTAGTTTCGGAGAGTAGAGAAGAACAGACATATGTTTTCCGTCTTCTTCTCACTTTCTACCGAGCTGGCAACGAAGGCAATGTTGATCGCTTGGCGCTTGGCTTATTACATACGACAGCGTTAAATGCTTTTCCGACTTGTGAACTTTTTATTATGTATATATATGTATATATATACATAGTTATATAAAACATTTTTTCGTTATGCTATATTAAGTTTTATTATTTATTATGATATGGTAAAAGTGATATATTTACGTGTAAGGACATATGCGATTTCTTATTTCTTTACTTTAATAATTACTTTATTAATTATTTACATAAATATATATTTGTGTAAAATTATAAATATTACAATAATATAAGAACAAAGAGTGAATGGACTTCCACACCACCTATGAGGTTCCACTAATGGCGCGTTAGATTTTTTTATTATGTGGATCTTCGCCTGGAGCCCTATTGTACCACATTTTATTGATGTCTCTTGTAAACATAATATTTTTTTACATATTTACTTTATTATGTCTTTTGCAAACATAATGTCTATTACAGACATGAAAATTTTTAGACGTACCTTTTACAAATATGGTGTCTTTTGGAGACATAATATCTATTACCGACATGATATTTTTACAAGAAAATAAGTAAAGCAACTATTTTTATTATATTATATTATATGAATAATAATGGCCATAAAATATAAGTCATTATCTTCTAAACATTATTATTGCATATCGGTAGATGTTGAGGGACCAGCAATATCACAAACATCTGCAGCATATAATGTAAGACTGCTTTTTTGTTTTTTAGGAGGAGTGTTATATAATTTGTCCGACGACATGAGAGATAAATGCTTCTCATCAATCTCCATGTTTAGAATGGTTTCTTTTCTTGCTTTCAATGCTGATTTCAAAACACAAATAGCATTTATAGAGGAAGACGAAAGTTTATTTCGTTTTTTTGTTTTTAAATCTGTTAAAACAGAAAACATTCTTTCTGGATCGGCATTCGAATTTGGAAGTGATCTAACAGCATTCAAAAGACGTTTGAGATTGGGATATTTATCAATATTAGTGGAATACTGACTTTGTAAAATTTGTTTCCACATATCATCAAAGCTTAATTTTAATAGCTTTTCCTTTTCTGTTATTGTAAAATCTAGATGTAAAGTAAGCCATTCTTTCTTCAAACCGTTTTCGTCAAACCCGCCAAGAGTTTCAGCGATAAAAGAAACATCATTGAATGATGTTTCTCTATCAATATCTAATAATACTAAGTTATGGTCGAAAACTTTTAATTTTGATAAAAATTTATCATTAATTGGTAATCTTTTATAAATTTCCTCGGCGGCAGTTACATAAAATTGCAAACAATTCTTTCGAACATTTGCAACTATATCTGCATGTCCTTCCTTCATTAATTCATCGAGGTAGTCTTCACATTCAGATCCTAAAGAAACTTCTTCTAACAATTTTTGATTCTCCTTTTCATCAAATTTAATATTATCACATAAATTATTCAAATGCTCTGACTTTAAAAAATGTTTGCAAACTGTGGTTAAAAGTTCTACTGACTTTGGCTGCAATAAATGTATTCTAGTTTCCACAGCTTGGAAAAATGCATTAAATGAATTAAAAAAATTTAAAATATGCTGTAAAAATAAGAAATAGGCTTTTATATCTAGATTTTGCATCATAGATAATAAATATGTTCCAGACTTTGTTCTTTCGCTTATGGTAATTTCATTCAGAAATAACTTGATAGTATCCCAAGACTCAAGAAGTCTTTCAACACATGAATGATGAGAAAGCCACCGTGTATCAGACAACTTTAAAATTTTTAGGTTTGTTTGCTGAAAACATTCACAGAACTCTTGATAAATTGCCGAACGTTTTGGACTACCGTTAATAAAATTCACGATTTTTTTTAAAAATTCCTCGCAATAATCCGGTATTTTAGCGCATGCGGCATGCGCAACTAATGCAGTGGAATGACAAGGACATGGAAGTGTAATTAAATTTTTACACATCTCTTTCAGCTTTTTTTTAAATGAAAGATGTTTTCCCGTCATTACGGATGCATTGTCACATGATAAAGCAACAATATTTAAAAATGGAATATTCAATTTCCACATTTCAGCTTTAAAAGCATTAAACAATTTTTCTGCGCTGCAGTCTCTCGCATCAATATTAATCAATTTTACTAATTGCGAGCGAATGTTTAATGTTTTCGAATCAACATACCGAACAAGAAACGTCATCCATTTTTCATTTGAAATATCAGATGTTTCATCAATAAAAATTGAAAATTTAGTGTTTTGAATGCTGTTAACTATACGATCCGTCTCAATCGGACATAACACATTTGAAATTATACTTGTACATTTTGTTTGGCCCATACTCATATTTTTCAAAACATTAAAATCTTTTCCTATTTCTTGAAAAAGAGTAAGAATATCTTTTGCCGTTTGATGCGAAATATTTTTATCAGCAATTAACGCGGCATAGCGAATTTCTGCTGATTTCTTTCGCTCTTCAAATGACAAAAGTGATTCGTTCACATTCATATCTTCACTGGATTTGTTTGTTTCATTTTCTTTACATTTTATAATATGTTGCTTGGATTCTGCGTGACGATAGATTTGAGACAAACCACCAATAACAGATATATTACAAAACGCGCAGAAAAATGAATTAACGTCATCTGATACTTCGCGTAGCCATGGCTTAAACAAATCGATCTCTAACCATTGTTGTTTAAAACGTTTTCGTATTATTGTATTTGAACTTATATTGTTATTATTTAATAATGATGCATTTTCTTTATGACACGCAGAATCCGCATGTCTTATAACGTGCGATAAACCGCACGAAAAATTTTTATTACATATAATACAATGGAAAAGGCTATCGTCAAATGATACTTTGCGTATCCAAAATTTAAATCGATCATCACTAAGCCAAGCTTCTGAAAAGCTTCGTTTAGGTTTCTTTTTTAATGTATCACACATTTCTATATAGAATTGTCAACAACAAAGACTCTAAGAATGAAATATATATATATATATATATATATATATATATAATGAATAAATATAATGAATAAATACAATGAATAAATATAATGAATAAATATAATGAATAAATACAATGAAGAATGTAATATAAATATATAAATATAACAGATAAAAATATAAATAAATTTGAGACTTACAATTGGAATAGTTCCATAAATTTTATCATCCGCGAATCTTGTCCGTAAAAGATATCACATAAGATATAAGATAAAGTAGATATGTAAAATATATTATTTCTATATAAGACATGAATAAAATGTGGTACAATAGGGCTCCAGGCAAAGATCCATGTAATAAAAAAATCTAACGCGCCATTAGTGGAACCTCATGGGTGGTATGGAAGTCCATTCACTCTTTGTTCTTATATTATTGTAATATTTATAATCTTACACAAACACATATTTGTGTAAATAATTAATAAAGTAATTATTAAAGTAATATAAAGTAATTAAAAAATTGCATATGTCCTTATATGTAAATATATTACTTTTACTATATCACAATAAAACTTATAAACTATAGCCAAAACTATACTAATATAGCATAACAAAAAAATATTTTATATATATATATAGATATATATATATATATATATATATATATATATATGCATAATAAAAAGTTCATGAGTCAGAAAAACATTTAACGCTATCGTATGTAATAAGCCAAGCAATCAACATTGCTTTCGGCTGCGTTCCAATATTCACTGCCAGTACTGAAAATCTATAGTGCACGTGACGTGGACTATAGATTTTCAGTACTGGCAGTGAATATCGGAACGCAACCATCGTTGCCAGCTCGGTAGAAAGTGAGAAGAAGACGGAAACATATGTCTGTTCTTCTCTACTCTCCGAAACTAACCGAAGCGCAGAGTGCACATGTACGCAGTTCGCGCTTGTGTGCGTTATCCCCTCCATTGCTGAGCCGTGAGCCGCGGGACCTGTTTCTGGTCACACTGGGTCAGGGCCCGGGAGCGTATAGACCTCTCGGGACTGGGCATCGCCGGTACTCGCGTGAGGAGCGCCGCGAATGGGGGGACCCTGATTGAGGTCCCCAGACCGGTTAGGGTCCGAGAGGAGGATCCTGAGCCTCCCACATCCGCCGAGCTCGCGGACAGGCTCGCTGAGAGCCTTAGGGGGGTTCTGGAGGGGACGGGCGTCCTGGTTGCCCGGCCCTCTAGGTTCGCGGAGATGCGACTTAGAGGGCTGGACAGCTCGGTGACCCTGGAGGAGATTAGGGGGGCCCTCACGGCCCTTGGTGGGCTGGCGGGCGGGGATCTTCGGATCGGTGAGATCCGGAGACCCGCGTCCGGCCCGGGGACCGTGTGAGTCCGGGCACCCGTCACCCTCGTGAGGAGGGCGGCGGGTGCCGGGAGGATGCGCGTGGGGTGGGCATGGGCACTGGTGGAGGTGCTTCGTGCCCGCCCCCTGCGCTGCTACCGCTGTCTGGCGATCGGCCACGTCAGGCAGCGGTGCACGGGAGGAGAGGATCGGTCCGGGTTGTGCTACAGGTGTGGCACACCCGGACACCCTGCAGTCAGGTGTCCGGCGGGGTCCCCTAGGTGTCCGGTTTGTGCGGACCTGGGGAGGCCGTCGGACCACTGCATGGGGGCAAGGGGCTGTACCCCTCCCCGTGCCGCGAGGGGAAAGAGGGGGGGCCCACAGCGACAACATCGCTGGGGGCCCCGGGCCAGCTGCAGGAGGCTGACCCGCCCGCCGCGACTGAAGCGGCGGGTCCCCATCCGATTGTGGAAGAGGGCACCATGGGGGGCGGAGGGACGGAGGGCATGGAGGTGGGAGATTAGTCCCCCTCTGGTCCTCCTCTTCCCTCCTGCCATAGATGCCGATGGGAAGATGTCCCCCATAAGTACGGGGACTCTGGGAAGGGAAACAACAACTTCCTCCCCAGCATGGTTGGTTGAACCATAGGCGGGGGGCCTCTCTGAAGTAGTGCAGATGCCAGATTCCAGAGAGGTCCCCAAAAACGCCGAGGATGGACAACCCGGAGGGGTTTTAGTGGGTAGTCCCCCGGCCGTTTGTTTAGGTCGGGGGGAGTCCCACATAACCCCGCCTCGAACCCCATCGAGGCGGGGTATGCGTAAAAGCATTTCCCCTCCGTTACAAAAAAAAAAATGGTCTTTGAACTATGGAAGTATAAAAAGTATAAAAATAATGAATTAAATGTAAATAAATTAAAATTATGTAATTAAAATATTACCTCTATTTTCACGATTATTATAGATGGGACCAGCGTCGGCGAAGGGACCAGCGTCGACGAAGGGACCAGCGTCGACGAAGGGACCAGCGTCGACGATGGGACCAGCGTCGACGACGAGACCAGCGTCGGCAATGGGACCAGCGTCGGCAACGGGACCAGCGGCGGCGACGGAACCAGCGGCGGTGACGGAAACAGCGGCGGCGGTGGGGGGACAGACAGCGATGCCGGCGAGACCAGCGGCGGCGACGGAATTATTTTTATGTCTAGCGACGGGACGCGCAGAGATGAGACGTGAAGCAACGGTAGTGGGAATGGGAGCGGCGGCAACGTGGACGGGAGGTCTAACCACGGAACCACCAGCGACTTGACCGGTGGCGACGCATTATTTTTGTTCATTTCGAGAGAAAAATCTTGAAGAAAATCGTCGACATCTACAAGCATCTAAAATTTTAAGTAAAATTATTATATAACAATTTGTTTTTTGATAAAATATAAAGGATATTAAGGACAGTACTTACATCTTCTTCTTTCTCTTCCGCCATCTTTGATTATCGATTCAACTATTGATCGATAATTTATTATATAGATTCGTAACTTTATAGTGAAAAAGCGTTGCTTCTCATTGGCTGTATTATTTTACAGGTGGCGCCCCATCGCTTTCAGAGCAATTAAACTTGCTTCAATCGAAAACGATTACATACTTCATGTCTTCACATAGTAACGGTTAGTTAGTACCATTACAATATAGTTACGACTGTAACCTGTACGTGCTTTACATATACTGATCGACGACGATTCTGAGCAATAGGTATAAAAATAATTATTATACGCTCGGTAATAAGAATGCCTTAATACAGTGCTCGGAATTAGTTGTACATTTCGGGCCGAAATCGGAGGCGCCGCCTATCGTTGCCGTTGCCCCGACAACCGTTCGAGGCTCGACGGCCGAGCCGCCGAAATCGCACGTGCAACTCTATGTCTCAGGAGTGTCCCTATATGAAAAATATGCTGGAATCGTACCTTCCGCCAAATTATCATTAAAATTTGCTTTACTTGATAATTTTTATAAATTTTTATTATTAATATATTATATATGCAATCTATTATACACATATGTGTTATAATAATATATTTTAGATATATATACATATGTTCAAGAAAGTAAGAGTTTTATAAATTATATTATTAATTTTGTTTCTCGAATGTTCTAAAGCGAGACGTTACGTGCGAAGCCTTGTTTTCATTCCGTGTTTGTAGTTTCTTCGTATCGTTCGATTCTGACAAACACCTCGTTGTCGATAGCCGATTGGCTCTCGGAATCGAACGATCGAAATTCCTCCTTTTTTGTAGTACCCGTATCAATCGGGATTCTTGTGCGTGGATCGGAAAAAAGGGCTTTTCGTTAAGATATTATATAAAAATAAAAGACGAAGCAGAAAAAAACGAACAAACCAATTTGTTTCGAAATTTTAATTTGATATTCTAGGTCGTTTGCACGATTCTACTAAGGATGATATATCCACAGAGATTGTAGAAGAACTAATTCGCATCAGCGAGGATAATGATGTATCGCTCAAAGAAGAACGTTTTTCTGTTTTAATAAATTTCATTTTCGAGAAAGAGCATTCACATAAATATGTAGATCCAAACATAGAGAAAATTCGAAGACCGAAATTTGTAAGACGTGGATAACACGATGCATCTAAAATTTTGAAGAATTCGACCCCCTTTTTTAATCGTGCCTTCAGAGAAAGATCACATTGCAAATCGCAAAGTTCTGCCTGAAATTCTGAGCTTTGTTCCTCGATTTGCACAGTGAGAAGATTCTCGAAAAGTATTAAATCTTTTCGTAGCGTTTCGAAATCTTTGAAACGTGAATCAAATTGATTAATTAGGGAATCAATTATATTAATTTGTTTTTTAAAATTACAATTTGTGCCATGTTCTTCAAAGAGAATTTGGCAAGAGAGAAAAAAGTGAAGAATATTATTTTCTAATTGATTTTTAAATAATTGCAATTTTCTGCGAAAAGAATCGACATGACTAACTAATTGTGAAATGATTTGACCGATCTTTTGTAGCTTTAAATTCAAAGTATTTAAATGGTTTGTCATGTCAGTTATTAGAGCAAGCTCGCAAAGTGAGTCTAAATCTTCGAAAAAAAATTGACAAACGATCGTCAACGATCGTTTGTTTTATTTCCTCTGTTGTTTCTCAATGATATTTTACTAGTGAAACGTGCGCGTTTCGTGTAAGATTGCACAGTTTTAAAGATCCATATTATTAAAATAAAAAGTAGTATTTTACGTAATAGTAATAGTGCATCGTGTGATAATCCTACGGCTTGCTGTTACTGGATTATTTGAAGAATGGATAGAGAGCAAAGATACAATCAAGCTTTTGATAAGGTATGGGAGGAAATGTTTTTCGCATATATTTATAATAAAATCACCTGTCTTCTGTGTGATTATCAACCCTCTCTTGTTAAAAAATTTGTTCTTCATAGACATTATAAAAATAAACATTTGAATGAGTATTCGAAATATGTGGGCGAGGACAAATTTAATATAATTGAAGGATTAAAATTAGTTTATCAAGAGAGTTGTAGTTCTCGTATCGATAATCCTACATCTTCGGTAAAAGCTCTTACAGCGTCATATGCGATTTCAAATCTCATCGCGAAAAATTCCAAGTCATTTTGTGAAGGAAAATTTGTAAAGGAATGCCTCATCGCAGCAGTAGAGTCATTTGGAAATTCGTTGACTCTTGAAGAAGCTGCTAGCATTCGTTTAAGTGACAAAACAATAAAATCTCGAATAAATGATATTGCTTCTTCTTTAGAAAAAAAAATTAAAAACTTTATTAGAATTTTGCTCTTTTTTCTCATTATGTCTCGATGAGAGCACCGATAATCGGCATGTGAATCAATTGAGTATTTTTGCTCGAATCGTGCAAAACGATTTTTCATATGTCGAGGAGCTCTTAGATTTTGTCCCATTACATAATACAACAAAGGGTATTGATATCTTCAAAGCTGTTAACGATACTCTTCATAAATTTAACATAGATTTTTCAAAATGTTCAGCTATCGTAACTGATGGTGCAAGAGCAATGATAGATTCGACAAATGGATTCTTCGGTCAATTAAAGCAGCGAGATTTGAAGATCCCTGTTATTCATTGTATTATTCATCAAGAAGCGTTATGTGGGAAGATTGTGAAACTATGCACCGCAATGCAAACTGTCACGAAAATTATTAATATAATTAAAGGCGGTCACAAATTTCTTTCTCATCGAAAGTTTCTACTCTTTCTCGAGGAGCATAACGCAACTTATACAGATGTGCCTCTGTATTGTGAAGTTCGGTGGCTCAGTGCAGGAAAATGTTTGGAAAAGTTCTTTGCAATAAGAAAAGAGATCTTCCTTTTCTTGCAAGACAACGTTTCTACAAAATATGAGGAATTTAAATTTTTTTTCAAAGATTTAGACTCACTTTGCGAGCTTGCTCTAATAACTGACATGACAAACCATTTAAATACTTTGAATTTAAAGCTACAAAAGATCGGTCAAATCATTTCACAATTAGTTAGTCATGTCGATTCTTTTCGCAGAAAATTGCAATTATTTAAAAATCAATTAGAAAATAATATTCTTCACTTTTTTCCCTCTTGCCAAATTCTCTTTGAAGAACATGTGTTCACAAATTGTAATTTTAAAAAACAAATTGTAATTTTAAAAAACAAATTAATATAATTGATTCCCTAATTAATCAATTTGATTCACGTTTCAAAGATTTCGAAACGCTACGAAAAGATTTAATACTTTTCGAGAATCCTCTCACTGTGCAAATCGAGGAACAAAGCCCAGAATTTCAGGCAGAACTTTGCGATTTGCAATGTGATCTTTCTCTGAAGGCACGATTAGAAAAGGGGGTCGAATTCGAGTGGCCTTCACTTGGACACAGTACAATTGGACACGGTGCAAATAGACACGTTACAAATGGACACGAGATTGTGCACACGGTTCAATTGGACACAGTGCATTTGGACACAGTAATTTTGGATACAGTAGCTTCTGGACACGTAAGAAAATACGCATCGTTTACTTGGACACCGCTCACTTGGACACTGTTCATTTGGACACCGTTCGTTTGGACACAGAAAGACGCGCACTGTTCATTTGGACACCGTTCGTTTGGACATCGTTATTTGCCCACCGTTCGTTTGGACACCGTTCATTTGCCCACCGTTCGTTTGGACACCGTTCATTTGCCCACTGTCCGTTTGGACACCGTTCATTTGCCCACTGTCCGTTTGGACACCGTTCATTTGCCCACCGTTCGTTTGGACACCGTTCATTTGTACACAGAAACATGCGCACTGTTTGTTTGAATATGTAACAGATGGAGAGAAATAAAAATCATTTTGGGAAAATATAATCAGTATTCTTATAACACTTTATACTGGTAAATCTATGTAAAATATGAAATCGTGAAAAGGAGATACATTTGAAGGTTATAATATCTGTCAAAATAAAATATATTCATACTTATATATCTCTGATACTGATGTCATTAATTTTACATTGCTTTTAGCACTTTGTTTAGTCTTTCGCATATTTGGATGTCATGCATGGATACAGTGGGTTCCGCCCCCCCTGCGGGGGGGCTCCACTTCCGGAAGATATAACCTAACCCAAACCTATTTCCTATTTAAAACAAAAATTTGGTGTGGATTACGTCGTATAATTTAAATCAAATTTTGGTGTCCAAACGAACGGTGTCCAAACGAACGGTGGGCAAATGAACGGTGGGCAAATGAACGGTGTCCAAACGAACGGTGGGCAAATGAACGGTGTCCAAACGAACAGTGGGCAAATGAACGGTGTCCAAACGAACGATGGGCAAATGAATGGTGTCCAAACGAACGGTGGGCAAATAACGGTGTCCAAATGAACGGTGCGCATCTTTCTGTGTCCAAACGAACGATGTCCAAATGAAGTGTCCAAGTGAGCGGTGTCCAAGTAAACGATGCGTATTTTCTTATGTGTCCAAAAGCTACTGTATCCAAAATTACTGTGTCCAAATGCACTGTGTCCAATTGAACCGTGTGCAAAATCTCGTGTCCATTTGTAACGTGTCCATTTGCACCGTGTCCAATTATACTGTGTCCAAGTGCACCACTCCCGTCGAATTCTTCAAAATTTTAGATGCATCGTGTTATCCACGTCTTACAAATTTCGGTCTTCGAATTTTTTCTATGTTTGGATCTACATATTTATGTGAATGCTCTTTCTCGAAAATGAAATTTATTAAAACAGAAAAACGTTCCTCTTTGAGCGATACATCATTATCCTCGCTGATGCGAATTAGTTCTTCTACAATCTCTGTGGATATATCATCCTTAGTAGAATCGTGCAAACGACCTAGAATATCAAATTTAAATTTCGAAACAAATTGGTTTGTTCGTTTTTTTCTGCTTCTTCTTTTATTTTTATATAATATCTTACAATATAAAATATTGCTTTCCTGCCAAGTCACATATTTCATTATCTTCATTATTTTTTAGTGGAATAGGCCTACTGGGGAAACCACTTTAAAAAAAAACGCATCGACAATAGTACCTCATAGGTGATGTGGAAAGCTATTATCAAAATTATAATTATATATATATATATATGTATATATATCTAAAATATATTATTATAACATATGTGTATAATAGATTGCATATATAATATATTAATAATAAAAATTTATAAAAATTATCAAGTAAAGCAAATTTTAATGATAATTTGGCGGAAGGTACGATTCTAGCATATTTTTCATATAGGGACACTCCTGAGACATAGCGTTGCACGTGCGATTTCGGCGGCTCGGCCGTCGAGCCTCGAACGGTTGTCGGGGCAACGGCAACGATAGGCGGCGCCTCCGATTTCGGCCCGAAATGTGCAACTAATTCCGAGCACTGCCTTAATACATGAATTTATGCATATATCGGAATATATATCATATATATATATATATTATATATATATATATATATATATATTCCGATATATGCATAAATTCATGTATTAAGGCATTCTTATTACCGAGCGTATAATAATTATTATTTATAATAATTATTTCCATATATGTATATGCATATATATATATATATATATATATATATATATATATATATATGCATATACATATATGGAAAATGTATTCTGATGTGTATAAATTCGTGTATTAATAAAGGCCTGTGTCCACGATCCGAGAACTCGGTCCGAGTTCTAGTTCCGAGAAAAAGTTACTAGAACTCGGATCGTGGACATACCGAACTTGGATGTAAAACTCGAATAAAAAGCTCGAATGAAAAAATGCGTCGCATCCCATTTTTTCGTAACAGTTGCTAAGTTCATGTCAGTATAAATTCAGGCAACCAACCTTTTAAAAGCAATTGTGACATTAACGAGAAAACGTCTTTGTTTAGTGTAGCTTCGTTGCTTACTTATATTACTGTGATCGCTTGGGAGGTAGGAATCGCTTATGTTCTGGCCGTAAATGAGTAAGGCTTAGTTGAAGTATTTAATTATATTTCCTTAACATCTTTACAATGTTTAAAATAGTCAATAGGGACATAGCGGCGTTGTCCTCCACGCTTCCTCGTTTGCGTGTGCTGGTCCGTTTTCGAGGACGTGCTTTCGCACGTCTGCGATCCTTGATCACGCGTTGGCTTTTGTTCCTCTGTTTGGGTCTCCACAGAGCGGTGTTTCGGGGGGTCCCAAGCCGGCAGCCACCACGGAGCTTTCTGCTCTGGCGATGGCTCCCTAAGGCGGGGCGTCCTTGGCCGTCCTTGGCCCTCGTCGGAAGATGAAAGCGTGATCGGGGACGTTGGAGGAAGCTCCAACGCTGGCCCTATATCGGGCAGCAGCTCCCGCCTGGGTGCCTCCTGGGTTGGAGGCCTGGCTTTCTTTGGTTCCTTGCTTTGCCAAGGAGGCTTATTATCAGCATATTCGGTGCTGCTATGGCGTCGCTTTTTCGCAACCCGCAGCCGATGCGGGGCCGAGACGATGCTCAGCACTCGAGGCTTCTGGCGTGCGGGTGACGTGCCTGTGCTGGGGCGCGTTGCGCCAGGCCGAGGCGAGGATCCGCCGGAACTGTGGCGAGGAACGCCGGGCCGAGGCGAGGACCCGTCTGAGCTAGGGCGAGGAACGCCGGGCCGAGGCTAGGATCCGCAGGAGCTGCGTCAGGAGGAAGCGTCTTTGCGCCGGAAGTTTGGTGCAGAGCGCCAGGCGAAGGCGAGGATGCGCCTGGTTGTCTCCGGGTCAGGAGATGTAGAGGCGCTGGCCTGGTTGCTTTCGCATTTCTACTTCTCCTTCCCGAGGAGAACTCTTCTTTACATCCCTCGTGTTGGCGGCTGAAGTCTTCTTCGTAGTCTGATCGAGGCGACTAGGCGCCGTGTCGTTTCTTGATGTAGCGAGAATGCGCTAATTATTTTTGTTGTTTTGGCTCCCCGATGAGCCTGCTTATGATCCCCGTGGGTTGACTTTTGCCCACGGAAATGCATTCCTGGCGTGTGACGCCTAGCGGAGGTGCCCGTTACTCGATACTCGCGGCGTATATATAGTTGCCTGAGCGTCTTTCGGCTCACGGGTAAGCTTGTTCGGCGCGCGCCGCGTAGCGGCGGTTGGGCGCGGCCGCTTTCTCGAATGTGCAGTTGTGCGATTGAATTTTTTATCGCCACAGGAACCCCTTCGCTGTATTATGGTCATGGTATTTGAAAACGAACTGGCGGGCGTGAGGTTCGTCCGCTCCGTGTTTTCTGTTCTTTTTCAGACGGTTCCTGTAGTACTGGTTCTTGTCTATCTTCTCTGTCGTTTTCTTGTAGAGTGTATGCAGGTTTCACTCTGTCTGTTGAGACGTTGATGTCCTTCCCATTTTTGCGTAAGGTAATTACTTTTTCTCCTTTCTTTATTACTTTGTAGGGTCCTTCGTATGGCGGCTGCAGGGTTCCTCCCAGTAGTTCTCTACGTAGGGAGGCGTGGGTTGCAGTTTCCATATTCTGGAATATAAATGGTGGTTTGTCCGTGTCTTTTTACTTCTTGTGATCTTACGTTTCGCAGATTTTTTTTTAGCTGCTTCAGCATGTCTTCGGGTTCCTCTGCTATGTCTTGCTCATTGCTTTGCTGCAGGAATTGTCCGGGTAGTCTAATTGGCTCTCCGTACACCATTTCGGCTGCTGTTGCTTGTAAGTCCTCTTTCCAAGCAGCTCGTATGCCCATTAGCACTACGGGAAGAATCTCGACCCATTTCTCAGTTTGGTGACACTTAATGGCAGTTTTTAATTGACGATGGAGTCGCTCGACCATGCCGTTGGCTGCTGGATGGTACGTTGTTGTTCTATAATGCGTTGTCCCTGTTAGTTGTGTCAGCCATTTGAACAGGTCGGCTTCGAACTGCCGCCCCTGGTCCGTGATTATGTATCTTGGGACGCCGAACCTTGCCATCCAATTGGCGAAGATATTGCTTGCTATGGTGTCTGCCGTTATGTCCGGCACTGGTATTGCTTCCGGCCATCTAGAGAATCTGTCTATTAACGTCAGGCAGTATCTGTATCCTTTTGACACTGGCATTGGTCCTATGATGTCAATGTGGATATGTTCTGCGTGTCGGCGTTCGGAAAGTTCCTATTTGTGCTTTGTTATGCCTTGTTACTTTTGCTTGCTGGCATTGTAAACACGCTTGTGCCCACTTCCGGCAATCTCTCTGTATCCCGGACCATACGTAACGTTGTGTGATCAGCTTCACTGTAGCTTTTACTCCTGCGTGTGATAAACCATGCAATGATTGAAATACTTGCTTGCGATATGGTTGTGTCACGAAAGGTCGTGGAGTTTGTGTGTCTATGTCGCAATAGAGAGTAATTTTAGTCCCGGGGATCGGTACTTCCCTTAATTTTAACGCTGTTTCCGACTGTAGGGCTCGCTGTAATTCTTCGTCATTTCTCTGCGATTCTGCTAACTTTTCGAAGTTAATTGTTTCTTGGATGCCTTCTACCCTTGATAGAGCGTCTGCCACCACATTCTCCTTCCCTGAAATATGTTGGATGTCCGTTGTGAACTGTGCTACAAATTCTAGATGCCGTGCCTGCCGTGGAGAGCTTCGTAGTGGGTCTTGTTTAAAGGCGTATGTTATTGGTTTGTGGTCGGTATAAATCGTGAATTCTCGCCCTTCCAACAGATGCCTGTAGTACTTTACCGCTAGGTAAACGGCTAACAGCTCCCTGTCGTAGGGGCTGTATTTTCTTTGCGCGGGGCTCAACTTCTTGCTCATAAATGCCAGCGGTTGCCAGTTTCGCACGCTTTGTTGCTGAACAACTGCCCCTACCGCATTGTCGGAGGCATCTGTTGTTACGGCTAGCTTGCTCCGTGGGTCGGGATGTGCCAATAAGGTGGCCCGTGAGAGGCTATTTTTGGTTCTCTCGAAGGCTTCATCTAGCTCTCCTGTCCACTGGATCAATGTCTTGCCTTTCTTCTTCGGGCCAGCCAGTGTGTCGTTCAATTTGGCTTGGTCCACGGCTGCTCCGGGGATGAACCTTCTGTAAAAATTTAACATCCCCAGGAATTGGTGCATCTGCCTTACCGTTGTAGGTTTCGGGAATTCCTGTATTGCCTGGACTCTCTCTGGTAAGGGCTTCGTTCCTTCTTTCGTTACTATATATCCCAGGAACTTGACCTGTTCTTCACCGAAGATACATTTCGCTGGGTTTATTCTTAACCCATAGTCGTTTAGTCGTTGGAACAGCTTTCGCAGGTGTTTTTCGTGCTCTTCTCTCGACTTGGAGGCCACCAGGACATCGTCAATGTAGGCGTAGCAGAAATCCAGGCCATACAACACCTCGTTGATGAAACGCTGGAAAGTCTGTGCTGCGTTTCGTAGCCCAAATGGCATATACTTGTACTCAAATAATCCGAATGGTGTTGTAATAGCTGTCTTTGGGATGTCTTCTGGGTGAATCGGGATCTGGTTATATGCTCTCACCAAATCTATCGTCGAGAATATCTTTCTCCCTTCCAGGTTTTGCGTGAAATCCTCTATATGTGGGATCGGATATCGGTCTGGTATGGCCGATAATATCCGTCGTGCGTTTAGCTTGCGGTAGTCCCCGCATGAGCGCCAAGAATTTTCCTTCTTGGGTGCCATGTGTAGGGCCGCGGCCCATGGACTTTTTGATGGCTGGATCACTCCTTTCTGTTGCAGAAGTTCGAACTCGGTTTTTGCTGTCTTCAGTTTGTCAGGAGCGAGCCGGCGGGGGCGACACCCTTCCGGTGGCCCAGGCATTGTCTGAATGTGATGCCTCGTGGAGTGCGATACTTCTTTTCGGATGCCTAGCGGTTTTATTAATTCCGGGAATTCGGCGAGGAGCTCATGATAGTTTGTATGGCTCGCGACTGCCTTGATGCCTTCCCCTATCGTAGTACTTCGAGACTTTCTCGATGATAACCCGGTTTTTTCGTCGATCAAACGTCCCTCTCGTAGGTCTGGGATCAAGTGAAAATAAGACAGAAAGTCGGCGCCTATTATCGGTTGGGTTACTTCGGCTATCGTGAACCTCCACAGGAACTTCCTTCTTAATTCGAAGTCGGGTTCTAGAGTTATTTGCCCGTATGTGCGAATTACGGATCCGTTTGCCGCATACAGTTGGTAAGTATCTGTCCACCGTGCGCTTTTGACCATGCTTCGAGGATACACACAGACGTCGGATCCGGTGTCTATCAAATATGGGGTTTTTGTTTTACTGTCGGTTATTATGAGGCGACGAGGTCTTGGGTCAAGGTCGTTGGCCGCCATCAACGCCTGCCCTCCGTGTTTTCCTTCTTGTAGGAGCACGATTGACGGCATTTCTTTGCTTCCACCCTGAAACGTTGGTGGAAGAAGTATTGCCCGTTGTCCCTGTTGGTCTCCCTTTGTTTGTGTATTCGACTCGTGGACTTATCTTTATTATTAATAATAGAACGGAATCTCACACCAAGTTTTCCATTGGTTTATCGTTCGCTTCCTAATGGATCGTTATTTTTTGCACGATTTATCTTCGCTGCGAATCATCGATTGCAACAAATCGAATTTCTTTAAATTAACGTCTAAGAAATCCTTCTTCTCCTAATTATATATATATTATATCTTTAACAATCCGACAGACCTATATTAATATATATTTAAATTAAATTTATATAAAAAAAAACTAGATACCATAAAAATCGAATAAAATTTCTTCACTAAATAAAAATTTAAAATAATTATTCAACATTAACTTTCATTTTTATTTAACTCTTTTTATATCGAGAAATTTTATTTATAAAATCTTTATTTAATAAATCTTGATACAAAAGGTACAATAAATAAAATTTACTATTTTATATATAAAATATTATTCATTTACATTACTTTAAATTATAATTTAAAATAATTATTTTAATATCATTACTAAAACTAAATAAAAAATATATTAAAAATTTTTTATTTAAAATATAAAAAATCAACAACTTCAATTTTATAAAATTTTATTTAAAAATTATTTTTATTAAATACAAAAAAAAATAATTTATTTATTTATTAAAATTTTAATATATAATACATTACATTATAAAATATTAATCTTTCCAATGTAAATGAATTATTTTAAATTAAACTAAAATCTTTAATTTTTATATAATTAAATAAATATATTATTTTTTAAAATAAAACTCTAAATACATTTTCCAATATATTTACTTTGTTACGACTTTTCTCATAAATTAATTTAATGAAAATGACGGGCAATTTGTACATATTTAAAAAAAAATTCAATTTATAAATTTATATAAATTTACATTTAAATCCAATTCAACATAAAATTTAAATTTTATTTAAATTAATTTAAATTAATTGTAACTCATTAAAACCTTAATTATTCTACATTTTGATTTGAATTATAATTAATTTATTAATATAAAAAATTATCAATTTTTATCTATTAATATAATTTTTAAACAACAATATATAAAATATATTAATTAAGTAAATATATTCGTGGATTATCAAATTAATTAACAAGTTCCTCTAAAATTATAAAATACCGCCAAATTTTTTATTTTTAATGATTAAACATTTAATATTTAATTAATAAATTTTTCGTAAAAATAATAAGGTATCTAATCCTAATTTTTAAATAAACTTACTTAAATATTATTTATTATTAAAATAATTAAATTTTTAATATTTATTATATTTCACCATAAATTTAATACATTAATTTAATAAATTTTAAATAAATATTTTTTTAAATAAATTATATTTAATTTATTCTTATTTTAAGTCTAACCGCAATTGCTGACACTTTTATTAATTAATAATTAACTTTAAATTTCTATTAATAATTTTCATTAAAATAATTATTTTATATATTAAATTTTTTATTAAAAAATTATTTAAATTTTTTTATAAATTAAATCATACTAAAATTTATTTATACATTAAATCAAAAAATAAATTAATGAAAAAAAATTTATTTCATAATTTATTTATTCATATAATAAAATTACTAATCAATTAATAATCAATGGTATTAAATTTTTACTGTATATACAAATCGTACAATATTCTCTCCCTATTACAGATTTTTTCTACTAGTATTAATTTATTTATTCATATAATAAAATTACTAATCAATTAATAATCAATGGTATTAAATTTTTTACTGTATACACAAATCGTACAATATTCTCCCCCTATTACAGATTTTTTCTACTAGTATTAATTTATTTATTCATATAATAAAATTACTAATCAATTAATAATCAATGGTATTAAATTTTTTATATTAAATTATAAAATATTCTTCTTTATTGTTTATACTCTCTCCCTTTTACGGGTTTGAGAGTCTTTACATAACCATTACATGTATTCTTACAAACAAGCCTTATACTATCTTACGAACTATTCGCTTCAAATCGAAATTATTAATCTTATCTCTAAGCGCTTGCGACCTTGCCCTGGGCTTCCGTTTCCTCTTACCATTCTCAATTTCAAAATTTGACTCTAGTCCGCAATTTTTTTCTTGGCTTTTTCCCTACCCTGTGCAACCAGCTCTCTCCCTCAGATCTTCCAGCTTTTTCATCCATTCCTGCCCCTGACCGTTTTCATTCAGAATCCATTTAATTCTCTCTTCTGTACTCTCCCCTCCTCCTTCGTCACCCGTACACCCCTCTAACACATGCCACCATGTTTCCTGCTCATTCCTACATATTCTACATACATTCTCTTCTTCTTTCATCCAATACCTGCATGCTCTAACGCCCTCTCCCATTCTGAATCTAACTACTTTGTTCCATTTGCTTTCCTTTTTAATTTTTTCCAGGTACTCTGGTCCCCCCCCGCCCCTTAACCATTCTATACCAGCTGTTGTACCTCGAATCTGCGATTTTTTCCCATCTTTCCTCCCCTTGTCTTACCTTCATCTCTTCCTCTATTTCCTCCCACTCTCTATCCCTCACTTGTATATCACATTCATGCCTCATTTGATATCTCTCATCCTCCCATTTTGAACGCCCCATGTTGCCCCTCCTCTCTTTATCCATAACCTCCCGAGCACACGCTTATGCAATTTGGTTCCCACTCCCCTTCTTAGTTTCTCTTCGAACTTCCAAGCTCTTTTCACTTGCCTGACCACCATTTTTTCTCGTCCTATTTCTTCCCTTAGCATATAACCTGGGCAGCTCCAACTCACTCCCATCACCCATCTCAGAAATCTCTCATGCAAACTTTCTACTCTTTTATGCTCTTTCCATCCCCAAATTTCCACTCCATAGCTTAACACTGACCATACTAACACGTCATACATCCACACTCTCGTCTTCCAGTCGTCCTTGAACCTTCTTTTTCCTATACCCCATACTTGTCCCATTACTTTGCTCGCACTTTCTAATCTCTTTCTCACCTGCAGCTCGCTTCCTCCCCTCGTTTCGAACTAGTATCCTAGGTAGCAAAACTCATCCACCAGCTCCACCACCACGCCATTTATCCTCCATTCGTACTCTAAACTACCCCTTTTATTTCTAAAACACATCATTTTGGTCTTGTTCACATTCACCGTTAAACCCTTTTCTCTCACATAGTCTTCGAATACTCTCATCAACAGATTCATACCACTTTCATCGTCCGCTACTAGCACTACATCATCTGCATAAGCTAGTGAATAAATCCTGCTTGTTCCCAATATTGTCCCCCCTTTCCCTTTCCTCTCTAACTTCTCCTCTAAATTTGCCAAAAGAATACTAAACAAAAGTGGACTCAACGGGCACCCTTGCCTGAGCCCCCTTCCTGTCCAGAAAACCTCACCTTTCTTATCTCCTATCTTCACTCTTATCTTAGTATCCACAAATATTTCTTTTATCCTCTCTATTAAACCTTCGTCTACTCCTCTCTCTTTCATGGCTGACCATAACGAGTGGCCTTCACTTGGACACAGTACAATTGGACACGGTGCAAATGGACACGTTACAAATGGACACGAGATTGTGCACACGGTTCAATTGGACACAGTGCATTTGGACACAGTAATTTTGGATACAGTAGCTTTTGGACACATAAGAAAATACGCATCGTTTACTTGGACACCGCTCAATTGGACACTGTTCATTTGGACACCGTTCGTTTGGACACAGAAAGATGCGCACCGTTCATTTGGACACCGTTCGTTTGGACACCGTTATTTGCCCACCGTTCGTTTGGACACCGTTCATTTGCCCACCGTTCGTTTGGACACCGTTCATTTGCCCACTGTTCGTTTGGACACCGTTCATTTGCCCACCGTTCGTTTGGACACCGTTCAACTCTTTTATTAAGTGTTATAGAAAAAAAAGGTAAAGGACTTTTCTTCTCGATTTCATCTGCTCTACCTGCACACGACCGGTGATGCGATTGACGCCGGACACCCTGTATATATATATAAATTTTATAATTTATATATATTAATCTAACGTGAAAGATTATAGATAAAGGGAGCCTCACGAGCGAGACTTTGGAACTCTTCGATATTTGTCGTCTCGCTTGCTCCTTCATTCTTTCTCGCTTTCGCTTTTATCGACTCTCCAGCATCGCGCGGGGATTATAAAATAAAAACTGAAACTTTCATATTGTATTTTATTAGTATAAAAATAATTGTAATGGATTAATTACATTTTTGCGATTAAAATGACACCAAATACGATATAAATCCGATTATTTCTTATGAAATAAGTAATCCTTATTTTAATTACATAATTGACTAAAAATTATCCCATGTATGTCGTGTTTCGTGTCATTTTTATCGCAAAAATTTCATTAATGTATCATAATTGATTTTGGATATATAAAATAAGAAAATAATAATTTTAAAATATTTATTTGGACAAGTCACAGCTATCGGATGAGGGTTTCAAATTTTCACTGCAGAGACAGCAAATTTTTTTATACAAACCATAAAGTTTGTGTGATATGATTTATATACTTATTTGATGCATATTTATGTACATATGTAAGTGTCACATAAATGACAGTATTGATACAATAAATATCGGTACGATCAGTAGCCGCACGTGCTAAGTGCAGGCTTGCTTGTACCGCATAGATTCGGGTTCAAACCCGAGTAAGAAACGCCGTTTTTAAAAAAGGCATTTCCCCCCCCCCCCCATTCTATGTTCAGTCAGGATATGTGCCCGTGACTCCTGCACCATTCGGATACGTGCCTGCGCTGTATGCGCAGGCATACTTTTGCAATTTTTTTTTTGAGTTTTAAAAAGAAAATGTAAGAAAGTTAATTATCAAATTAAATACCGAACTAGTTTTGTTAGTAATGATATATATATATATATATATATATATATATATATATATATATATATATCATTAGTAACAAAACTAGTTCGGTATTTAATTTGATAATTAACTTTCTTACATTTTCTTTTATGATATATATATATATATATATCATTATTAACTTTCATTACTTAACTTTCTACATGGATAATTAACTTTTCTTTTTAAAACTCAAAAAAAAATATATATATATATCATTACTAACATATATATATATATATATCATTACTAACAAAACTAGTTCGGTATTTAATTTGATAATTAACTTTCTTACATTTTCTTTTTAAAACTCAAAAAAAAATTGCAAAAGTATGCCTGCGCATACAACGCAGGCACGTATCTGAATGGTGCAGGAGGCACGGGCACATATCCTGACTGAACATGGAATGGGGGGCGGGGAAATGCCTTTTTTAAAAACGGCGTTTCTTACTCGGGTTTGAACCCGAGTCTATGCGGTAATAAACAAGCCTGCACTTAGCACGTGCGGCTACTGATCGTACCGATATTTATTGTATCAATACTGTCATTTATGTGACACTTACATATGTACATAAATATGCATCAAATATGTATATAAATCATATCACACAAACTTTATGGTTTGTATAAAAAATTTGCTGTCTCTGCAGTGAAAATTTGAAACTCTCATCCGATAGCTGTGACTTGTCTAAATAAATATTTTAAAATTATTATTTTCTTATTTTATATATCCAAAATTAATTATGATACATTAATGAAATTTTTGCGATAAAAATGACACGAAACACGACATAAATGGGATAATTTTTAGTCAATTATGTAATTAAAATAAGGATTACTTATTTCATAAAAAATAATCGGATTTATATCGTATTTGGTGTCATTTTAATCGCAAAAATGTAATTAATCCATTACAATTATTTTCAGATATATAAAATGCGAAATACAAAAGTTTTATTTTCTATAGTAAGATGATGACATATATACGTGAAAGATTACAGATAAAAGGAGTCACGCGAGCGAGGCTTCGGAACTCTTCCATGTTTGTCATCTCACTTACTCCTTCATTCTTTCTCGCTCTTGCTTTTGTCGACTCTCCAGCATCGCGCGGGGATCTTTCCTTATCTACAAAATATAAACATCTTCTAAATAAAAAGTGAAACTTGTATTTTCCATTTCATCTGTATAAAAATAATTATAATGGATTAATGAGATTCTTGCGATTAAAATGACACGAAACACGACATAAATCGGATTATTTTTAATGAAATAAGTAATCATAATTATAATTATATAATTGACTAAAAATTATCCCATTTATGTCGTGTTTAGTATTATTTTAATCGCAAGAATCTCATTAATCTATTAGAATTATTTTGATATCGATAAAATACGAAAAACAGAAATTTTACGAACGATATGTAACCCGAGATATCATAGATAAAGGGAGCTCGCGAGCGAGACTTCGGAACTCTTTGATGTTTGTCATCATGCTTGCTCCTCGTTCGTTCTCGCTCTCTCTTTCGATACTGTGAACTATGTGGCAACGGCGCACGTGCTCGGAATCGGCCAGGACATTATCATTTGTCTTGCAACTGTTGATCAGTGTTGGTCGAAAATCCTGTGAGCCATGCCTAGATTATGTAAGTATTTTTAATTCTATTATCTCTCCACTCTCTCTCTCTCTCTCTCTCTCTCTCTCTCTCTCTCTCTCTATCTATCTATCTATCTGTTTATCTATCTATCTATCTATCTCAATGAAAAATAAAATAATAAAAAAATATTATATGGATATATAATAAATATTATTGCAGCACGAAGCGAAGGCAGTGTGCCTATCGGGCGAATGACGAGGACAACGGCGACGGCAACGAGGACAACGGCATCGATGTCGATGCCGAGGACGACGCCGACGAGGACAACGGCCTCGATGTCGATGCCGAAGACGACGACAGCGACGACAACGGCATCGATGTCGATGCCGATGACGACGACGGCGGCATCAAAATCAAGGGCCAGCATGACCACGGCAACGTCACCGCTAGCGGCGGACCCGAGGAGGCGGGTGACCGTGGCGACGTCGCCGTTAGCGGAAAACAGGCGGATGCCGACGGGCCGGAATCGGTCCAGAGGACCAAATGTACAAAAGGTTCGTTTTATTATAAAATTTTTTAATAAATGCGTGTGTGTGTGTGTGTGTGTGTATGTGTAAATATGTATATGTAAATATATGTGTGTATGTGTATGTTACAATGTGTTATAATGCGCGATCTTTTTTAAAGCTGAAATATCATTTCTTATATTCCAGTTTTAAAATCATTTACGATGAAGCAGTAACTGGCATGTGCTTCAATGTACTACTATATTATTTGCAATTTATATGTGTGATTTACAAATGATATAATATATTGAATCACGCGCCTGTTACCATATCACAAATGATTTTAGACTGGAAGATGAGAGATGATATTCCAACTTTCAAAATAGTCGCATTGTAACACGCACACACATTCATACTTATATGTATAATATATGTATGTATATTACATGTGTATGGTGTTCGTATATGTATAAAATATGCGCGAGCATAGATATACATACAGAATGTATTTCTTTCATATATAATATACTATACATATAAGTGTGAATGTGTGTGTATGTATGTGTGTGTATGTGTGTAAAAACATTAATATTTTAATTTTTTTTCCAGCGCATTAGTAATGCGGTGCGGCGGGCGGTCTTCCGAGAGAGACGAAGGCAGAGAAACGCCGGCATGCCGCCAACGCCAACAGAGTACATGCCGGCACCCCTGTCATCCGGATACGTGCCTACGCAGCCTACACCATTCGGATACATGCCCGCGACGCCTGCACCGTTCGGATACATGCCCGCGACGCCTGCATCGTCCGGATACGTGGCTGCGCCGCCTGTGCCATCCGGATATGTGCCTGCGCAGCCTGCACCATTCGGGTACATGCCCGCGACGCCTGCATCGTCCGGATACGTGCCTGCGCCATACGCGCCATCCGCACCATCCGGATACATGCGTTTTTTTTAAAGTACACACACACAGGCACATACACACACACATACACACTCACGCACACAATGTATAAAAAAAAAAAAAAAATTGTATTTCTAATTAAATTTGTTTAGTACAACTTCATTATCCTTGTTCCTAATTAATTAAAATATTATAATTTATAAATATATAAATATAAGTAATCTCTCTGTCTGTCTGTCTGTCTCTCTCTCTCTCTCTCTCTCTCTCCCCCCCTCTCCCTGCTCGTTCTTTATTGTTTTCTTTCATCCCCATTATTATATTCTTATATTTCTTCAACTTTTATTCTTTCTATTCTCGTCTTCCTACATAATAATACATTAATTTATTCGTCTTTATTTTATACAACATAAATGATATATTGTGTATGTCATTAATAGAAAAAGTATTTAATTATGTGTATTTTTGTATGTACATGTGTTGTATTTAACTATAGTTAAATAGAAAAAGAAAATAACTTGTGTATCTCATTTATGATGTATCAAATAAACATAAATAAATGAATTTATTTATTTTCATATAGGGAGACGAGAATAGAAAGAATAAAAGTTGAGCAAATAAAAGTATATAATAATGGGAATGAAAGAATACAATAATGAACGAGCAGAAAGAAAGAAAGAGAGAGAGAGAGAGAGAGAGAGAGAAGCGCGAGTAAACGCGTAAATAAATATGCGAGAAGCATCAAGCTAAGCGATACGTAGTACATAGCGAGCGAGCGATTAGAAAGAGACAGAGCGTATGATCGAGAGAAAAAAGATACTGCAATAATGTTAGTGCGTACATATATATTACTCTCACACGCATGAAAGAGACAAAGGTAGTACGATTATGTCTGTCCTTGTCATGTAAGATTGCAGCTCCGTCTATCGCGACATCACGCAACTAATCTACTGCTCTGTTTTACTCTTGAGTCTCGATCTCGCACACACACATATACACGAAAGTGTAGCATCGTAAAATCTTTTTTATAAAGCTTCTAAATTCACTTCTCTAAGTTCACTTATACTCTTTAATGAAATGCCGAGTGCGGAGATACAGATTACAAATTTGTTATATTAAGTAAATATTGACGGCAGAAGCCGATAACAAAACTGTAATTTTCTCATTTTTTTTAACTTTTCATATGAAATGTTAAACTCCGCACTCCGTTACTTTGTGTACCTTAATTGTGGAAAAGGATTTGTTGATATCTATAATCAACAAAAAGATTTTGCAATCCTACTAATATTCGCATTCTGTCGGTAATCCGGCATCCTCTTAATCCAAATTATATCCTTATACATATAATTAAATAAAAAAAAAATCTTATAATAAAACAAATATTATAATAAAATATAATTTTTATATTTTTTATAATCATTATAAATATAAATATTATTGTAAATAAAAATTTTATCATATATATAATAAAATTTAAAATTTTTTTATATTAAATATACAATATAATTCATTCCCATGAAATCGAACAATTAAAACCAATAAAGTTAACCCTAAAACACCCTCACAAACTCTAAAAACCAAATAATAAATTATAAAAACTTCTAAATTTAACAATCTAAAAATTATAATTATTATTAACGATAAATTCAAAATTATTAATTCTACCACTATTAAAACCACCAATATAAATTTATATATAAAAATTAATATAAATAAAATAATTATATACATATATCTATAAATTAAAATATCAATATTAATTTAATAATTAATTAAATACATTATTAATAAATAAAATCAATAAAATAAACTATTAAAATATTTTATTAACAAATAATACTTATATAGTTTATTAAAAACATTAATTTTGTAAATTAAAAATATTTAAACCAAATTATTAGTTACCAAAAATATTCAAAAAAATAATTTAAAATTATACCATCAATCTCCAAAATTAATATTTTTCTTAAACTACTTTCTGAAAAATAAATTAGATTATAAACTTATTATGAATAAAGAATTATATATCATTAACTTTTTTATTATAGTTATAATATTTAGTATCTTATTAATTTTATCTATAAATATTATAATTATTCACCCCATTATTATTATTATTATTATCTTAATTTACAGATTAATTATTTGCATACATATATCCTTATGAAAATCTAATTATTTATACCCAATTATATTATTCTTAATTATAATCAGAGGATTAATAATTATTTTTATATATTTTTCAAGTCTAATCTCAAATGAACAAACTAATTTCAAACTTAATAAATTTATTATAATATACTATGTAATTAATTCTATAATTTTTTGATTATTAAATTATAAATTAAATTTTATTTATTCATTAATTAAAAAATATAATTTTTTAGAATCTAATTATATAATAAAATTTAATGAAATAAACTTTCAAAATATTTTGTATTTATATGAATATCCATTAAATAATTTAACTATCAGTTCAATATTTTACTTACTAATTACTCTATTTTCTATTATTAAAATTTGCTCATTAAAATCAATTTCTATGCGTAAAATTAATTAATTATTTATCAATTAATATATGAACAAAAATTTAATAAATTTTCTAAAAATATCTTTAATAAATCTCCCCTCTCCAGTAAATATTTCTTATTGATGAAACTTTGGATCCTTATTAGGAATATTTTTATTAATTCAAATTATAAGTGGATTTATATTATCTATACATTATTGCCCAAACACAAATACAGCCTTTTTTAGAATTATTTATATTATTCAAAATGTTAAATTAGGATGATTAATTCATAATATTCATATTAATGGAGCCTCATTATTTTTTATTTGTATATATACACTGTGACGTGACGTTTTTGGGACGTCCGTCACAAGGGCCGTATGGCCCGATCGGGGGCGGTTTTTTGGGGGGCCTGCGTCTTCCTAATTTAGGGAGAGAGCGGCCCGATGGTCAGATCAGCGCGATCTGACTTTCGGTTGGAAAAATCAAAAATGTAAGCTCGAGATGAGCCCGCGAATTAGTTGTCGGCACGAGGTCGAGCGGCGGGATCCCATCCGGCGGAAGGAGAGGAAGAGAGAAGAGCGACGGCCAATAGCGGGAGTCCAGGACACAGGTCGTAGTCTTTCAATATTAAGTACATTCATGGTGGCCAATATACCTCGCTACCGATAATTTAATATTACTATGACAGGGACAGAAGCGAAGGACCGGAAGGAACCGGACGAAGGGGCGGCCACTCCACCCGCGCGAAGCGAGGGAGTCCCAAGGACGGAGCGGCAGGAGGATTCTTCACCATGGACCTATTTTTCGAAATAGAAAGGAGAACCGCTCGGACGCTGTCGAAATTCCGCATCTGCCAGTCAAACAACAACCGATTTAGGAAATTTCGGGGCGAGGATCCACCAACACGACCGTGATGACAACAAGGATCGCGAGGACCGCAGGACGGCCCTGCGTAACGCGAAAGCGCCACAAGTGGCGCGATAGCGATTTATCGCGCCGACGTGTCTCCTGCAGAACTCTCGCTCGGCACTGTTCGGCGACCCTTTAGAGAAGACGCAGGCTTTTCCAGGAGCGAGCGAAATACCGAACCGCTTAAGAGAAACACCGAGAACTTCCGGCCGGTGGGACGAGCGTCGTCGACCCGATTTTGTTGCCGCATAACTGTAGGTAATTAATTCGGATGAGTCGCGCCCTAAATAGTTGTCGAGCCACGCGTTTTGGGGGATTAATTTGGTGAATATTTTTGGTAGATTAAGTCGCACGGCCGACGGGCACATGTCGCTCATCCGAATTGGATAAAATAAGCTCTCTCTATTCACTTCGCCGCCGCCGACAGTCATTAGTGTTATTTTCGCGTTAGTCTGTATAATATGTTGTAAATTATCGAGATTTTTGCGTTCACGCGATCGATATTCCGACTCGCGCAAAGTATTGCACCGCGCGACTCGTACATCACAATCGTTATCGATAGTTTCCGTATTGTTTCGGTGTATTGCTAGCGCGTGTTCTGTGAATATTGTAAGAAATTAGAGTCAGGAGAAAGCGAAATCCTAAAACTTCGTACAATAAATCTATCGGGTGTCTGTGAGCCCGCTATTAGTTTCCGCGAGTCATGCGAGTTAGATATTCGATATTTCAACGGCAAAGTCACCGTCATTGTTATTGGGACGTATATCGGCTTACCGCGAGCCGGACCAACGGACCGATTTGAGTCGTGCAACCTAGTATTTTCTATTATATCGAAGCGGATTCACGAGCGTGCGTAAAGTAGTTACCGGCGTATTCGAGAGATTTCTTTAGCTGTCGCGGCCTAATTAAGTCTCGTACGGCGGAAATCCTCGCGGCCGAAAAGTCGAGTTAAAGCGCGTAAGACGCCCGGTAATTTGATACTGTTGCGCACGGTCGTGCCGATCTCCGCGGATAGGATATATATATTATCCGCCTGTAAAATAATTACTGTCATCCAAGGCTATTATTTATAGGAACTGCTCTATACTCTTGTTTCTTTCGTTTTAAATATATTATTGTTATCTTTGTTTTAATCGACCGAATGCTCATTTTGGCTCCCGTGTTCTCGACTCTCAAGATTTCTCCCGTCTTCCCCGAACCCCCCCCCCCTCTACCATTTCGGGTATACTGAATAGCCGCGGAATTTTGCCGTCGCGTTAATTATCGATCGCGCGATTATTTTTTGGTGTTGCGTTTTTCGTGAATGGTGCGGCCTGCCGTACCTGGCGCCCAACTTAGCTTATTTGTGATTACGGGAACTTTGGTGGATCGCGAGATCGATATTCGAAATACGCGCCGAAGGTGTACCGTGGGCATCGGAGAACCGCCCGCCGAATCAATAATTATTAATTAAATCATTTAAAAGAGAAATATACGGTTACAACACATATTAGACGAAATCTTTACTATACTTCATATAAATTAACCAATACTTGACTAATTGGCGTAACAATTTATCTCATATCTATAGTTACCGCTTTTTTAGGATACGTTCTGCCATGAGGACAAATATCATTCTGAGGAGCTACAGTAATTACTAATTTAGTATCCACAATTCCTTATATCGGCAATTCAACAGTCCAATGAATTTGGGGAGGATTTTCAATTAATAATGCTACTCTTAACCGATTTTACTCCATTCATTTTATTTTACCATTTATTATCTCCATAATAGTAATATTACACTTATTTTACCTCCACAAAACTGGATCATCAAATCCCTTAGGAATTAATAGAAACTTATACAAAATTCCATTCCACAATTACTTTACTATAAAAGACTCTTTAACATTTATAATTTTTTTACTTTTATTTTGAATATTAAATATAGAATATCCTTATATATTTAGTGACTCAGATAATTTTACCCCTGCAAATCCAATAGTTACCCCTATTCATATTCAACCAGAACGGTACTTTCTATTTGCATATGCAATCCTACGATCTATTCCAAATAAATTAGGTGGAGTAATTGCTTTAGTATCCTCAATTACTATCCTATATTTTTTACCATTAATCCACGATAAATTTAATTCACTTATATATTATCCTCTTAACCAATTTATATATTGAATATTTATCAACACATTTATTATTTTAACTTGAGCAGATGCTCAAATCATTGAATTCCCATTTATCATAATTAGTCAAATTATATCAGTAATATATTTTATATATTTTTTATCATTATATATACTTATAAAAATTTGAAATAAACTAATTTTTTGTAAAATAATATAATATATAATAAAATGTATAATATAATATAATATAACATCATATATAATCTTAATTAAATAAATTAAATAACTAATTAATTAGTTAATGATCTTGAAATTAAAGTCTATGTTTTGAAAACATATTAAAGAAATACCAAACTTTCTACTAACTTTTATTATTACATATAAAATTTAAATAATTAATATTAAAAAAAATTTTAATCCAATAATTAACAAAATTAATTTATTGTTGATAATTTCCCCAGAAGATCCTAAAAGGAATAATAATAAATGATCTGCAATTATGTTAGCAGTTAGGCGAATAGCTAAGGTAAGAGGGCGAATTATTAAACTAATTGATTCAATAATAACTATAAAAGGTATTAATGTAAATGGGGTTCCGTGGGGGGGGGGGGGGGGGGTTAGGTGAGCTAATAATAGATTTAAATAATTATATATTCTATATATAATTATAGAAATTCATAAGGTTAAGGATACTGATAAACAGAAATTAAATTGACTAGAAATTGTAAAAATATAAGGGAATAATCCCATTAAATTAGAAATAATAGTTAGTGAAAATAATCTTAATAAAATAATTAAATTTGAATATGAATTAATTAAAATTTTAAATTCTTTAAATTAAAAAATTAATAATAAATTTCATATTATAATATACCGTGATGGAATTAATCAAAATTGGAAAGGAAGAATTAAAAAAATAATTAATATTCTTAATCAATTTAAAGATAATGATATTCTGGTAGAAGGGTCAAAAATAGAAAATAAATTTATTATCATTTTCAAGTTCATTTAATTTGTTTTGTATTTATATTTAATGAATTAAAATTTATAGGGACAATGTGTATAAAATAAATTATTATTAAAGTAATAAATAAAATACTTAAAGATAAAATTAAAATTAATGTTCATATTATTGGTATTATATGAGGAATAAAAGAATATTTTATATATAAAATATTTTTAAATTGACAATTTAATGTTATTGAAAATTAAACTAATTCTTTCATTAAAAATAGATGTTAATCTATTATAGTTGATTTAAAAAATCAAAACTTACAAATTCAGTCATTTAATGTATGTTATATAAATAATTTTTTAATAATAAATTTTATAAATTATTATAAATTAATAAAATGATTTTAGTCAATTTTTGAAATAATTAAAATTAGTTGATTCAATTACAATTGGCATAAATCTATGATTTATGCCACAAATTTCAGAGCATTGACCAAAAAATAATCCTGGTCGATTTATGATTAAAAGAGATTGATTTAAACGTCCGGGAGTTGAGTCTATTTTGATTCCTAATGATGGAATAGTTCATGAGTGAATTACGTCTATAGAGGTTGTTAATAAGCAAATAGGGTAATTAAAAGGAAGAATACATCTACTTCATTATCTACTTCTAATAAATTAAATTCATTATGTTTAAGTTCATTAGTTGGAATTATAAATGAATCAAATCTAATATCTAAAAAATCAGAATATTCATATCTTCAGTATCATTGATGACCAATTGCTTTAATGGTAATTTTACTTGAATATATTTCATCTGTTAAGTATAAAATTTTAATTGATGGTATAGCAATAAAAATTAAAATTAATATTGGAGCGATAGTTCAGATTAATTCGATTATATTTCCTTGAAGTAAGAATCGATTGATAAATTTATTGAATATTAAAATTAATAGAATAATAAGAATTAATAGAGTAATAAAGATTAAAATTATTATGGTAAAATCATGGAATAAAATTATTATATCATATGTAGGAGAATTTGAATTTTGTAAAATTAAAAGTCATGTATTGATTTTTAATAAAAGAATAAAACTTTATTTATGGAATTTAAATCCATTGCACTTAATCTGCCATATTAAAAATTTTATAAATTTAATTAAATTGATGGAATTTCAGTATATCTATGATTGATTGGTGGGTATGAATTTAATCATTCTAATGAAGAATTTAAAAGAATAAATTTATAATTATTCGTTTGGATGATAATGATTCTCAAATAATAAATGTTAGAAAAATTAATCTAATAATAGAGATAAAGGATCCAATTGACGATAAAATATTTCAAGAAAGATAATTATCTGGATATTCTGAGTAACGTCGAGGTATTCCTCTTAATCCTAGAAAATGTTGAGGGAAGAAAGTTATGTTTACACCAATAAATATAGAAATAAATTGAATATTTAGTATGAAATTATTTAAGGATAATCCAGTTATTAGAGGAAATCAGTGAATAAAACTTGCTATGATTGCGAATACTGCTGCTGTTGAGAGAACATAATGAAAATGTGCTACTACATAATATGTGTCATGAAGAATAATATCAATTGATGAGTTGGAAAGTATTACTCCGGTTAATCCACCCATAGTAAATAAAAAAATAAATTCAATAGCTCATCAAAGTGATGGATTATTATTTATTTTTGTTCCGTGTAAGGTTATAATTCATCTAAAAATTTTAATGCCAGTCGGGATAGCAATAATTATGGTTGCTGAGGTAAAATAAGCTCGTGTATCAACATCTAATCCAATTGTAAATATATGATGGGCTCAGACAACAAATCCTAAGAATCCAATAGCTATAAGGGCGTAGATTATTCCTAGTGTGCCAAAGGTTTCTTTTTTTCCTCTTTCATTTATAATAATATGAGAGATTAGTCCAAATCCAGGAAAAATTAAAATATAAACTTCAGGATGGCCAAAAAATCAAAATAAGTGTTGATAAAGGATAGGATCTCCACCTCCTGAAGGGTCAAAAAATGAAGTATTAATGTTTCGATCAGTTAATAATATAGTAATTGCTCCAGCTAGGACGGGTAAAGATAGGAGAAGTAAGATTGCGGTAATTAGAATTGATCATGCTAATAAAGGAATTTTATCAATAGAAAAATTTTTGTGATGTATATTTAAAATTGTTGAGATAAAATTAATAGCTCCTAGAATTGAAGATATACCAGCAATATGTAAGAAGATAGTTAAATCTACAGAAGGACCATTATGAAAAATATTGGATGCTAGGGGGGCGGGGGGGGGGGGGGTAAATTGTTCATCCTGTTCCTGTACCTTCATTAATAAAATTTCTTAAAATTAAAAGAGTTAAAGATGGAGGTAATAATCAAAATCTTATATTATTTATACGAGGATAGGCTATATCTGGAGCTCCTAGTATTAGAGGAACTAAGAAATTTCCAAATCCACCAATTATAAATGGTATTACTATAAAAAAAATTATAATGAAAGCATGATTAGTAACTATTGAATTATAAACTTGATCATTATTAATTAATGAATTTGAACATCCTAATTCTAATCGAATAATTATTCTTATTGATGATCCAATTATTCCTGCTCAGATTGAAAATAAGAAGTATAAAATTCCGATATCTTTATGGTTTGTAGAGTATAATCATTTATTCATAATTTAATAGTAATTTAATAATTATTTAACCCATTTGCATCAATGCGCGGAATATTCCGCGAGCCGCGACTGTCTACTATCACCAAGCGCGGAATATTCCGCGAACCGCGACTGTCTACTATCACCAAGCGCGGAATATTCCGCATACTTGCGACTGTCTACTATCACCAAGCGCGGAATAATCCGCGAACCCGCGACTGTTTCTTATTGTCAGTTGCTAAGTACTCTTTAGATGTGGCAGACCATATTAATCGCTTGTGATAGCATTTTATAGGTTTATTCTATACGTACATCAGTTTATTGTAAACAAGTTTTCCTTTTTCGCGATAATCTGTTGATTCCTGAGAATCTTTCGTGAGTATTTAAGTTTAACAAGTCCAAGTTTAAAAAACCATCTAATTTTATTATTTAAACTAAAATATAGTTGCCCCAATGGATTTTGAAAGTCTTGATTCGGATTCAAGTACTGATATTGGACCTACTCGAAAACGTGTCCGTAGGATTTCATCAAGTGATGACAGCTCAAGTGATGAAGTTGAACAGTGCGGCAATTTTACAAATGAAGGTTTCGTGTGGAAAGCCGAGAATCATACGCCCACTATACACGGTTTTTCTAGTGTTGTTGGTGCAACCGTAGATACACAAAATCGGTCAAGAAGGGAAATCTTTGAATTATTCTTTAACCAAGAATTAGTTACAAAAGTAATTACAGAAACAAATAAATATGGTGCAACCGATGAAAATTTTATACCTCTTGCAGACGATGAACTAAAAATATTTATTGCTGTAAACATTCTAATGAGCTTAGTTTGTAAGCCCACGATTCAGAGCTATTGGAGTACCGATAAAAGCTTAGAAACACCATATTTTAAAAATATTATGACCCGTACCCGATTTACGTCAATCGCCAACAATTTACATTTTTCTAGTATTATTAAATCTAAGGACCCACTTGTAAAAATTCGAGAAGTTTCTGAAATAGTAAAAAATACTTTCATCCGCATGTATGTACCAAATAAAAACATTTCGATTGATGAGTCATTAATGTCATGTAGAAGTCGCTTGCATTATATACAATTTATTAGAACAAAACGAGCGAGATTTGGCATAAAGTTTTACAAACTGTGTGATTCGCAATCGAGATACATACATAATTTTAAAATATATGTAGGAAAAGATAAAACCGTTACTGGATCTGCTAGTAGAAACGTCGTAATGAATTTATTGAAAGAAAGTCAGTTATTGAACAAAGGATACTGCTTATTTATAGATAATTGGTACAGTTCACCGATCTTATATCGAGAATTATACAGTATGAAAACGAATGTATGTGGAACCGCGAGAATTAATAGGAAAGAAATGCCTCAGGAATTCAAATCACAACAATTGCAAAGGGGAGAAGCTATTGTGTTTTCTACAAGAGAGATGGCGGCAATAAAATGGAAAGATAAGAAAGATGTCGTTTTACTAACGACTATGCATGGCTTAGAATTTGCTGAAACTGGAAAAATAAACCGATATACCGGACAAAAATGTTTAAAACCAACCGCAGTACAAGATTATAATCAGTATATGAGTGGAGTTGATGTAGGCGACCAAATGCTAAGTAAATTTCACACCATGCGAAGAAATAAAAAAGCCTATAAGAAAATATTTTTTTATTTTGTCGACATGATGTTGCTAAACAGTTATGTAATTTTTAAAAGTCATAAAAAAGATCGGTCATTTCATGTTTATAAACAGCTATTAGCTGAAGAAATTATTAACAAATATTTGCCCAATATAAAAATAAATAACGCACCTATCAATGATTCTATATCGCGATATACTGGCAGGCATTTTCCTATACGGATACCTCAAACCTTGGCAAAGGGTAATAAAACGTCAAAACGATGCGTTGCATGCTTATCTAAGTCTATTCGAAGAGAGACAATCTTTCAATGCCATATTTGTAAGGTAGCATTATGTATTGATCATTTCAAAGAATATCACGAAAAGTAATTTAATTAAATTTTCGTTGTATTATAAATAATTTTATTTCATTTATAAAAAAATATTTGTTTCTCCGTTTCTGTTAAAAAAAAATAAAATAAAATGTTTGATGTAAACTATTGCGTATTAATTGTTTTAGACACTGTTTTTGACAAAATTCATAAATTTTTCTCAACGTCGGTTTCACACCCATATGCCCAACAGCGCGCGGTGATACGCGACAGTTGTCTGTCGTTCGGCTCTGATGTTCAGGCGCGGCGGCCTAAGTAGAGCGATGATGCAAATGGGTTAATAGTAATTATGAGTATTATGTCTGAATTAAGGTGATAAATTGTAAATTTATTTATGAAAATATAAAATTATTTTCTAATACTAATAAATTATTTTATAGTTTAAATAAAAATATTAAATTGCAAATTTAAAGAAATTTTTAAAAAAATAATAAATTAAAATATAAGAATTATAAAATATATTTTTTATATATTAAACTTTGAAAGTTTAGAGTTTTTATTAACTTAAAGTCTTAAAATAATTTAAATAAGTAAAATTATTAAAGATATAGTTATTCTAAAATATGTAAATAATGGTAATATTTTAAAATTAATAAAATTAAATTTAAAATAATAAATATTATTAAAAAGTTTAGATTTAAAAATAAATAAAAATATATTTATATTTATTAAATTAATATAAGTATAAATTAAAATAAAAGAATTAATTAGTATTAATATAAAAATTAAATATAAATTTGAATTTATAATAAAAATAAAAATTCTTAATCATTTAAATAAAAAGAAAGATAATGGGGGGATTCTAGATAGATTAAGAGATAATATTAGGCATATTAAATTAAAATTAATATGGGAGTAATTATTTAAAAAAAAATTAGAGGATAGTTTAAAATGAGAAAAAATAAGGCAAGTAATAAATAAGATTAGCCTATAAATAAATATGTAAATTAATCATAATAATTATATTAATAATTAATATTCATCTAGTTTGGTTAATGGATGAGTATGTTAATAATATTTTAAAATTAAGTAAATTAATTATTTTAATGGTAGAGATATATGAAGATGAAAGAATTAAAAAGTATATGAATAAATTATTTATTTCAATAATTGAAAATATATAAAATGGGGTAATTTTTTGAATAGTTAATAAGATAAATAATGTATTTCATGGTATAGTTAGAGATATCAAAAGCATTCATAAATGAAAAGGGGGAATTCCTAATTTTAATATTAAAGATAAGATAAAATTTAAAATAATAAAGTTATAATTGTTAAAAAATAAATTATTAATTATTAAGGAAAAAATTAATATTAAAGATGCTATAACTTGAATAATATAATATAAAAAAATAATTTTTTTATTAATTAATTTCATACATAAATGACAAATGAATAAAAAATTATTGATTTCTATAAAAAATCATATTATAAATAAATCAGAAAAAAATAAAGGAATTAAAGCAAAATTAATTAAATTTAAAACAATAAAAAATTTCTTAAATAAATTTAAAAAAAATAAAAATAAATATTATAATGTTAATAATTTTATAAATTAAAAATTATGTTATATATTTATTTATAATAATAATAATAAATTAATAATTATGTTAATTTATTAAAAAAATTAATTAATTTTTATACTTTAATGTAAAATGCATAAAAAATTTTGAAATTTTTTGTAATAGTTTAATTCTATTAAGTATAATTATATATAAATTAATAATTAATTAATTTTATTAAATTAATATTATATTATTTAATTATTATTTAATGAAAATATTTAATAAAAATATATGATTTATTCTATCAAAATAATCCTTTTTCATCATTTATATATTATTAAAAAAAAAAGAGATATAAATCTATACTTAGGGTATGAACCTAAAAGCTTTTTTTATTTAGCTTACTTATTTCAATAATAATAATAATAACAATAATAATATTTTATGTCATAAATTTATGTGTTTTATATTAAATTAATTTAAAATATGTTTTATTTTAGTAGAGTAAGAAGAAAATTATTTGGTGTAATTTATTTTAATCGATGGAGATTCACGGGGAGTGTGAAATTAATAAATTTATTATTTTAATAAAAAATTCAAGTCTAATATTATTTTAAATAGAATTTAATTTAAAAATAAATAATAAATTTTATTGGGGAGGGGGAGAAAATTATTTGGTGTTATTTATTTTAATCGATAGATTCACGGGGAGTGTGAAATTAATAAATTTATTATTTTAATAAAATTCAAGTCTAATATTATTTTAAATAGAATTTAATTTAAAAATAAATTTTACTTAAAAATATATATTTTTATGTATAATAAAAATAGATAATTTATTATATTAATCTTTATTAAAATATAAATTTATATAAATTTAAGAAAAAAATGATAAATATTAATAAAATTAAATTAAAATTAGCGAAAATTCAAGGATTTTAGGCAAAAATGAAAAGTTTATGGAAATATACATTAATTTTAATTGATTATAATATATATATATATAATAAATTTAATGAATTTTTATTTATATATAATTATATATTTATAATTAAAAATAATTAATATAAAATTATTTATTATTAATCATTAATAATATATTTTATTAAAAATAATGTTAAATATTAAAAATTTAAAATTAAAAAAAAAGAAAAGAATTAATAAAAATTATTAATAATTAAGAAATTGTATTTAATAATCATTAATTTAATTTAAATATACGGGATTAATAATTAAAAATTGATAGCCATTATTAATAAATAAATCCTTAATTTAATTAATTTTTATATAATTTTATATAATTTTATATAATGTTATTTATTTAATTAATTAATTAATTATATATATATATATATATACATATATATATTAATGAATATAATAATATATAAATATATAATTTTTATTTAAATAATAATATTTTATAATTAGGCTTCCGTTTCCAGTGCCGATAGAGGATACACGGTGTTTATCGAGTGCGATCTTTTTTTTGGCTGGGGAGAAGTGAAAAGTTGAGGGAGGTCGGTGATAGTGTGGGGAGTAAGGGGGCTGGAGTGAAAGTACAGGTGTGAATGAGGGGAGAGGTAGAAAGTGCGAATTTAACGAAAAAACATAAGGAAAAGGTCGAGAGTTGATTTTGAGGTTAGGTTTGCTTCGGTGGGACACTGGGTTTTCTGGTAATAAGTAGGAGTTCGAAGGGCGTGAATGGAGAAAAAGTAAAATAGTCACACATTGCAAAAGAAAGCAGGTAAGAGAATTTTAAGTGCAAGAGTTTTGGATAAAGTCGTTAAAGTTTTAGGCTAGATAGAAAGTGACAGGTGGTGAGGGGAGGAGACAGGGAAGGGGGAGTTGAGGCTAAAGGTAGGTTAGCAGAGCAGAGCAACATGTCGGTTATGCGGAGTCCACAGCGTGATTTTAGAAGCGGGCAGAACGAAGCAAATAGCGAGAGAGAAGGTAGCGTGGTTGTTGAGGCCAGCGGAGAGGGAAGTGACGAGGAGACGTTTGCTACGCCTGCGGATCCCGTAGCAACGGTAAGGGGACATAGGCGCGGGAGACCCATTAATTTAGAGAGACTTGGATCGAACTCGATGAGCTCGGAGTCGAGGAATTTACTGTACAGGTGGCAACAGTCGGCAGGCGCGAATAGCAGCGAGAGTTTGTGTAGCGAAGGGGAGAAAACGGGGGATGATAAAAAGAAAAGAGAGCGAGCGGGTGAAGAAGCGGAGAAGGGCAATGAGAGTAAAAAGGTTAAGACAAAAAAAAGAACGCCGGAGAGAGATAGGGATGAAGGGAATATGTTGCAGAAACTAAAAGCCCTTATAAAGGGATTTAGAGAGGAGACTTGCGGAAGACTGAATGATATGAAGAGGCAAGGGGAACAGATAAAAGAAGAGGTAAGAAAAGTGAGACAAAAGTGGGAAGAATGGGATAAATTATGGAAAGGAGAGAAAGAGAAGGTTTGGAATAAATTAGAAAGTATAGAGAGTAGGCAGAGAGAGAACGAGGAGGATAGGAAAAAGGACTTGAAACTGCTAGAAGAGAGAGTGAGCAAACTAGAACTAAAGAAAGAGCCTAAAGTGAAAGAGAAAGGAAGTTTGGAAGAAGCGAGAGAGAGTGAGGTGGTTAAGCAAGAGCAGAATGAAAGGTGGTGCTTGAGACTGATTGAGGTTGAAAGAAGAATGGAAGGGGAAGAGAGAACGAAGAGGAAAAAGAACATAATAGTGAAAGGTTTGAAAGCGGACAGTGAAAAGGGAGAGAAAGAATTTGGAAAAATGATGAGAGACATCGGCGCGCAAGTCAAAGTGGAAGGGATAAGAAGACTAGAAGGGAAGAAAGAGGGCAAAGAAGGTATGTTGTTGGTGAACCTGGGGAGTGAGGAGGATAAGTATGAAGTTATGGAGAAGAAGAAATTGTTGAAAGGAAGAAATGAAAGAATTGAAGAAGACCTGACGTGGCGGGAAAGGAGAAGAAAGTGGCTAATAGGGCGAAAGGCATAGACTGAGAGGAGTAAAGGCAATAGGGTAAGGATTGGCAGAGATAGGATATGGGTAAATGGAGAGACATGGATCTGGGACGATGAAACAGAAGAGCTGAGGGAAGGCAGAAAACAGGTAGTGAGTGAAGGGAATGAAAAGGGGAATACAAGTGTCACGGGGGGGTTTTAAAACGGCAAAAGGACATGAATGTAAGGAATACAGGAGATAAATGCAAAGAGAGCAACGTGAAAGTAGTGTTCTGGAACGTGTCAGGTTTAAAAAATAAGGATAAGGGATTTTGGGGAGAATTGCAGAAATGGGATGTGATAATGATGAGTGAGACGTGGGTGGAGGAGAAGGAGTGGAAAGGTATGAAAAGAATATTACCGAAAGCATATGAGTGGAAGATGCAAGCAGAAGGAGCGAGAAAGGAGCACGCGAAAGGGAGAGGAATGGGTGGTATGGTGTCGGGGGTAAAAAAGGAACTGGTGGTACAGGATGAAAAAGGCGAGTTTATAGATGAAACGGACGGAACAATGGTCAGAAGAATAAAATTAGGAAAAGTCATCGCGGATGTAGTATGCGTGTACAGAAGAAGAGGAGAAGAGGAAGGATGGAAGAACAATAAGGAAATGGATAGAGGAAAAAGAAGAGAGGCTGGTTCTTATAGGAGGGGATTTGAACGCGTGGACAGGGGAACAAGGGGGAGAGGTATGGGATAGAGAAAAGGTGTTCGTAAGAAAATCGAAACAAAAGGAAACGGATCGGGAGGGCAGGAGGCTACTGGACTTGTTGGGAGAGGCGGGATGGTTCATTTGTAATGGCAATACAAAGGGAGATGAAGAAGGCGAATATACGTACGCGGGTATAGGGGATACCGTAATAGATTACATTCTGGCAGAAGAAATAATAAGGAAGCTGATGGTAAGAATGGAAGTGGGCAACGTGATAGGCTCAGAACACTTTCTGGTGATCGCGACAATGAGATGTGGTGGACAAAAGCGCAATAGGGGGAAGAGAAAACGAAAGAGAGAAAGCAAATTGAAAATGGGCAGTTGGAGAGAAGAAAATTTGAGAGAATTTAGAGAAAAAATAGAAAACGAGGAGATAGGGGGTTTGGAAGAGGAAGGAGTAGACATTCTGCTAGGAAAACTAAAAGGAGTGATTGATAAGGTAAGAGAAGAGGTGAGACCGAGAGTAATAGAAGAGGGGCTTAGGAGAGGTTAGGTTGGTGGGATGATGAATGTACGGAAAGTAAAGATAGGATGAAGGAAAGTATAAGAAAATGGAGGGAAGGGGAAATGGAAAAAGGAGAACTCAACAGGAGAAAGAGGCAGCATGAAAGAATGATAAAGGAGAAAAGACAGAAGGAGAAAGAAAGGTATAAGGAAGAGGTAGAGAAAGCAGTAAAAGAAGGTAGGGAATGGGAAGTGATAAATAGGGAAAGAGGAGGAAGGAAGGGTATAAATGAAGAAATAGGAATGAAAGAATGGACGAAGCATTTCAAGGGGCTGTTAGGAGGTGTGGAATATAGGGTAAAGGGAGAAGGGAGAAAGGCAATGGATGGGGATGACGACAGAGAAAACGAGATTAGTCGGGAGGAGGTAAATGAGGCGATTACAAGGTTGAAAAGAAATTAAGGCAACAGGGGAAGATAGCTTGGAAAATGAAGCACTAAAACATGGAGGAACAGGGGTGAGGGAAGAGATGAGGAGGATATGCAATAAGGTATGGAAAGGAGAAGGGTGGCCGGAGGAATGGAAGACAGGACTGGTAATACCGTTGCTTAAGAAAGGAGAGGGAAAAAGGGTGGAGGAATATAGAGGTATCACACTCATGTCGGTGGGATATAAAATTTATGCGGAAATGCTTAGAAGGAGGTTGGCAAGACAGGTGGAAGAAAAGGAAAGTATACCACATAATCAAACGGGTTTTCGGAAAGGGATAGGAACCACAGACAACGTCTACGTGCTCAACTACCTAGTCAACAGGAACCTTGGGCAGAAGAAAGGAAAACTAGTCGCATTGTTTGTGGACTTTAAGGCAGCATTTGACTCAGTTAACAGGAGGGTGTTATGGTCAGCCATGAAAGAAAGAGGAGTAGACGAAGGTTTAATAGAGAGGATAAAAGAAATATTTGTGGATACTAAGATAAGAGTGAAGATAGGAGATAAGAAAGGTGAGGTTTTCTGGACAGGAAGGGGGCTCAGGCAAGGATGCCCGTTGAGTCCACTTTTGTTTAGTATTCTTTTGGCAAATTTAGAGGAGAAGTTGGAGAGGAAAGGGAAAGGGGGGACAATATTGGGAACAGACAGGATTTATTCACTAGCTTATGCAGATGATGTAGTGCTAGTAGCGGACGATGAAAGAGGTATGAATCTGTTGATGAGAGTGTTCGAAGACTATGTGAGAGAAAAGGGTTTAACGGTGAATGTGAACAAGACCAAGATGATGTGTTTTAGAAATAAAAGAGGTAGTTTAGAGTACGAATGGAGGATAAATGGCGTGGTGGTGGAGCTGGTGGATGAGTTTTGCTACCTAGGATACTAGTTCGAAACGAGGGGAGGAAGCGAGCTGCAGGTGAGAAAGAGATTAGAAAGTGCGAGCAAAGTAATGGGACAAGTATGGGGTATAGGAAAAAGAAGGTTCAAGGACGACTGGAAAACGAGAGTGTGGATGTATGGTCAGTGTTAAGCTATGGAGTGGAAATTTGGGGATGGAAAGAGCATAAAAGAGTAGAAAGTTTGCATGAGAGATTTCTGAGATGGGTGATGGGAGTGAGTTGGAGCTGCCCAGGTTATATGCTAAGGGAAGAAATAGGACGAGAAAAAATGGTGGTCAGGCAAGTGAAAAGAGCCTGGAAGTTCGAAGAGAAACTAAGAAGGGGAGTGGGAAGCAAAATTGCACAAGCGTGTGCTCTCTTTATGGATAAAGAGAGGAGGGGCAACGTGGGGTGTTCAAAATGGGAGGATGAGAGATATCAAATGAGGCATGAATGTGATATGCAAGTGAGGGATAGAGAGTGGGAGGAAATAGAGGAAGAGATGAAGGTAAGACAAGGAGAGGAAAGATGGGAAAAAATCGCAGATTCGAGGTACAACAGCTGGTATAGAATGGTTAAGGGGCAGGGGGGACCAGAGTACCTGGAAAAAATTAAAAAGGAAAGCAAATGGAACAGAGTAGTTAGATTCAGAATGGGAGAGGGCGTTAGAGCATGCAGGTATTGGATGAAAGAAGAAGAGAATGTATGTAGAATATGTAGGAATGAGCAGGAAACATGGTGGCATGTGTTAGAGGGGTGTACGGGTGACGAAGGAGGAGGGGAGAGTACAGAAGAGAGAATTAAATGGATTCTGAATGAAAACGGTCAGGGGGAGGAATGGATGAAGAAGCTGGAAGATCTGAGGGAGAGAGCTGGTTGCACAGGGTAGGGAAAAAGCCAAGAAAAAAATTGCGGACTAGAGTCAAATTTTGAAATTGAGAATGGTAAGAGGAAACGGAAGCCCAGGGCAAGGTCGCAAGCGCTTAGAGATAAGATTAATAATTTCGATTTGAAGCGAATAGTTCGTAAGATAGTATAAGGCTTGTTTGTAAGAATACATGTAATGGTTATGTAAAGACTCTCAAACCCGTAAAAGGGAGAGAGTATAAACAATAAAGAAGAATATTTTATAATTTAATATAAAAAATTTAATACCATTGATTATTAATTGATTAGTAATTTTTTATATGAATAAATAAATTAATACTAGTAGAAAAAATCTGTAATAGGGGGAGAATATTGTACGATTTGTATATACAGTAAAAATTTAATACCATTGATTATTAATTGATTAGTAATTTTATTATATGAATAAATAAATTATGAAATAAATTTTTTTTCATCAATTTATTTTTTGATTTAATGTATAAATAAATTTTAGTATGATTTAATTTATAAAAAAATTTAAATAATTTTTTAATAAAAAATTTAATATATAAAATAATTATTTTAATGAAAATTATTAATAGAAATTTAAAGGTAATTATTAATTAATAAAAGTGCCAGCAATTGCGGTTAGACTTGTAACGATGCACCCCCCATCGTTACCCGGCACGTAGCCAGCCGGAAGTCTGCCGCCCGGCGAACACCAGCCGGGCAGTGGCAGAGGCGCCTAGCGCCCTTTTTAATATCTCAAAACCGCGGTTGTGATAAACAACCATACGGCCGTTATACGGCCGCCGTTACGCCGAAGACCGAGCATCGCCGAGCGCTGCCGGAAGATCCCGAGCGTCACCCGCCGAAACTCCGCGTCATTTCGCCCAGGGGAAGCGACGCGTTTACCGTAATTTACCCGCCGAAAACATTGCGTCGTTATCCCCACCCGGGGGCGAACGACGCAATTACCGATAGACGCTCGGGTATAAGAAGACAGCGTTTCGGCATCTCGGGACCAGAACGATTCCTGAATCCGCTCGAGCAGTACGCTCCGAGATACCAGAACCGATCCTGAAAATCGTAGCAACGACGGAACGTGAGGTTGACGTGTTCGCAGCCTCCGCCGAGCATTCTCGGCTTCCGTGCAGTCTCCGAACTCCTGACACAAATCCGACCGACTCAACGAGAGCGGAGTGTTCGCCGCTCTCCTCGACTACGGTCTATCATTCGACCGCTCCAGCTAGCCGGACCGTGTGTTTGCGAGTTCGCTGCCCCGTCGAGTTTTCTCGACTCTGCCACGCTATCCTCAATTCCGCGAACGGAAGCAGGGACGGAGAGTTCTCCGCCCGGTCGAGGGTACTCGATCTCCGCTCACAGTCCCCGACCACTGGGAACACGCGATTAATCCCGCGACCACGTTAATACTAGCGAATTATAATTATCGCGCCGAAATACCTGCCGCCTAATATTTCATTCTATTCCGCGCGCCGTCAAAATAAACACGGCCTTGCCGTATACGCGCCGACCGACCGCGCCCAATTTCTTGCGCGTCTCGCGCGCCGTCAAAATAAACACGGCCTTGCCGTACACGCGCCGACCGACCGCGCCCAATTTCTTGCGCGTTTCACGTACCGTCAAAATAAACACGGCTTTACGAATATTGTAAGCGGTTCGATATATCGAACATCGCGCGCCGAATAATCTACGCGCATTATATCTAGCGCGTTACATCAGCCGCCGCGCGCTCACTATTGTAAATCGACCATTTCCGAAAGAGGCAAATAAAGACAATATCTAAATCTTTCGTGTGTCTCACCTTTTCACGAGCCCTGATCCCGACCGAGTTTATCCACGCACTCGCGAAAAGTGACCCCGTTACAGACTTAAAATAAGAATAAATTAAATATAATTTATTTAAAAAAATATTTATTTAAAATTTATTAAATTAATGTATTAAATTTATGGTGAAATATAATAAATATTAAAAATTTAATTATTTTAATAATAAATAATATTTAAGTAAGTTTATTTAAAAATTAGGATTAGATACCTTATTATTTTTACGAAAAATTTATTAATTAAATATTAAATGTTTAATCATTAAAAATAAAAAATTTGGCGGTATTTTATAATTTTAGAGGAACTTGTTAATTAATTTGATAATCCACGAATAGATTTACTTAATTAATATATTTTATATATTGTTGTTTAAAAATTATATTAATAGACAAAAATTGATAATTTTTTATATTAATAAATTAATTATAATTCAAATCAAAATGTAGAATAATTAAGGTTTTAATGAGTTACAATTAATTTAAATTAATTTAAATAAAATTTAAATTTTATGTTGAATTGGATTTAAATGTAAATTTTTATAAATTTATAAATTGAATTTTTTTTTAAATATGTACAAATTGCCCGTCATTTTCATTAAATTAATTTATGAGAAAAGTCGTAACAAAGTAAATATATTGGAAAATGTATTTAGAGTTTTATTATAAAAAATAGTATATTTATTTAATTATATAAAAATTAAAGATTTTAGTTTAATTTAAAATAATTCATTTGTAACGATACCGTTACCAGCCTCGCGGGCCGACCAGCTGCCCGCAAATTTTGAGGCTCGGCGCCTATGGCGCCCCTAAACTCCCACACCCGTGTTGCGGCCCTACCGTGGGGCCGCCCCACCACGCGCTCCCACCACGCGCCGACTCGCGTAAGTGGGAGGCCGGCCGCCGGTATATAAGGCGCTCCGGCGAGCGTACCAGTTACCAGTTCCCGATCCCGAGTCCTACCTCGTACAACTCCAGATCCGAAACCCATACCGCGTTACACCCAGTGTGACCAGAAACAGGTCCCGCGGCTCACGGCTCAGCAATGGAGGGGATAACGCACACAAGCGCGAACCGCGTACATGTGCGCTCTGCGCTTCGGTTAGTTTCGGAGAGTAGAGAAGAACAGACATATGTTTTCCGTCTTCTTCTCACTTTCTACCGAGCTGGCAACGAAGGCAATGTTGATCGCTTGGCGCTTGGCTTATTACATACGACAGCGTTAAATGCTTTTCCGACTCGTGAACTTTTTATTATGTATATATATGTATATATATACATAGTTATATAAAACATTTTTTCGTTATGCTATATTAAGTTTTATTATTTATTATGATATGGTAAAAGTGATATATTTACGTGTAAGGACATATGCGATTTCTTATTTCTTTACTTTAATAATTACTTTATTAATTATTTACATAAATATATATTTGTGTAAAATTATAAATATTACAATAATATAAGAACAAAGAGTGAATGGACTTCCACACCACCTATGAGGTTCCACTAATGGCGCGTTAGATTTTTTTATTATGTGGATCTTCGCCTGGAGCCCTATTGTACCACATTTTATTGATGTCTCTTGTAAACATAATATTTTTTTACATATTTACTTTATTATGTCTTTTGCAAACATAATGTCTATTACAGACATGAAAATTTTTAGACGTACCTTTTACAAATATGGTGTCTTTTGGAGACATAATATCTATTACCGACATGATATTTTTACAAGAAAATAAGTAAAGCAACTATTTTTATTATATTATATTATATGAATAATAATGGCCATAAAATATAAGTCATTATCTTCTAAACATTATTATTGCATATCGGTAGATGTTGAGGGACCAGCAATATCACAAACATCTGCAGCATATAATGTAAGACTGCTTTTTTGTTTTTTAGGAGGAGTGTTATATAATTTGTCCGACGACATGAGAGATAAATGCTTCTCATCAATCTCCATGTTTAGAATGGTTTCTTTTCTTGCTTTCAATGCTGATTTCAAAACACAAATAGCATTTATAGAGGAAGACGAAAGTTTATTTCGTTTTTTTGTTTTTAAATCTGTTAAAACAGAAAACATTCTTTCTGGATCGGCATTCGAATTTGGAAGTGATCTAACAGCATTCAAAAGACGTTTGAGATTGGGATATTTATCAATATTAGTGGAATACTGACTTTGTAAAATTTGTTTCCACATATCATCAAAGCTTAATTTTAATAGCTTTTCCTTTTCTGTTATTGTAAAATCTAGATGTAAAGTAAGCCATTCTTTCTTCAAACCGTTTTCGTCAAACCCGCCAAGAGTTTCAGCGATAAAAGAAACATCATTGAATGATGTTTCTCTATCAATATCTAATAATACTAAGTTATGGTCGAAAACTTTTAATTTTGATAAAAATTTATCATTAATTGGTAATCTTTTATAAATTTCCTCGGCGGCAGTTACATAAAATTGCAAACAATTCTTTCGAACATTTGCAACTATATCTGCATGTCCTTCCTTCATTAATTCATCGAGGTAGTCTTCACATTCAGATCCTAAAGAAACTTCTTCTAACAATTTTTGATTCTCCTTTTCATCAAATTTAATATTATCACATAAATTATTCAAATGCTCTGACTTTAAAAAATGTTTGCAAACTGTGGTTAAAAGTTCTACTGACTTTGGCTGCAATAAATGTATTCTAGTTTCCACAGCTTGGAAAAATGCATTAAATGAATTAAAAAAATTTAAAATATGCTGTAAAAATAAGAAATAGGCTTTTATATCTAGATTTTGCATCATAGATAATAAATATGTTCCAGACTTTGTTCTTTCGCTTATGGTAATTTCATTCAGAAATAACTTGATAGTATCCCAAGACTCAAGAAGTCTTTCAACACATGAATGATGAGAAAGCCACCGTGTATCAGACAACTTTAAAATTTTTAGGTTTGTTTGCTGAAAACATTCACAGAACTCTTGATAAATTGCCGAACGTTTTGGACTACCGTTAATAAAATTCACGATTTTTTTTAAAAATTCCTCGCAATAATCCGGTATTTTAGCGCATGCGGCATGCGCAACTAATGCAGTGGAATGACAAGGACATGGAAGTGTAATTAAATTTTTACACATCTCTTTCAGCTTTTTTTTAAATGAAAGATGTTTTCCCGTCATTACGGATGCATTGTCACATGATAAAGCAACAATATTTAAAAATGGAATATTCAATTTCCACATTTCAGCTTTAAAAGCATTAAACAATTTTTCTGCGCTGCAGTCTCTCGCATCAATATTAATCAATTTTACTAATTGCGAGCGAATGTTTAATGTTTTCGAATCAACATACCGAACAAGAAACGTCATCCATTTTTCATTTGAAATATCAGATGTTTCATCAATAAAAATTGAAAATTTAGTGTTTTGAATGCTGTTAACTATACGATCCGTCTCAATCGGACATAACACATTTGAAATTATACTTGTACATTTTGTTTGGCCCATACTCATATTTTTCAAAACATTAAAATCTTTTCCTATTTCTTGAAAAAGAGTAAGAATATCTTTTGCCGTTCGATGCGAAATATTTTTATCAGCAATTAACGCGGCATAGCGAATTTCTGCTGATTTCTTTCGCTCTTCAAATGACAAAAGTGATTCGTTCACATTCATATCTTCACTGGATTTGTTTGTTTCATTTTCTTTACATTTTATAATATGTTGCTTGGATTCTGCGTGACGATAGATTTGAGACAAACCACCAATAACAGATATATTACAAAACGCGCAGAAAAATGAATTAACGTCATCTGATACTTCGCGTAGCCATGGCTTAAACAAATCGATCTCTAACCATTGTTGTTTAAAACGTTTTCGTATGATCGTATTTGAACTTATATTGTTATTATTTAATAATGATGCATTTTCTTTATGACACGCAGAATCCGCATGTCTTATAACGTGCGATAAACCGCACGAAAAATTTTTATTACATATAATACAATGGAAAAGGCTATCGTCAAATGATACTTTGCGTATCCAAAATTTAAATCGATCATCACTAAGCCAAGCTTCTGAAAAGCTTCGTTTAGGTTTCTTTTTTAATGTATCACACATTTCTATATAGAATTGTCAACAACAAAGACTCTAAGAATGAAATATATATATATATATATATATAGATATAATGAATAAATATAATGAATAAATACAATGAATAAATATAATGAATAAATATAATGAATAAATACAATGAAGAATGTAATATAAATATATAAATATAACAGATAAAAATATAAATAAATTTGAGACTTACAATTGGAATAGTTCCATAAATTTTATCATCCGCGAATCTTGTCCGTAAAAGATATCACATAAGGTATAAGATAAAGTAGATATGTAAAATATATTATGTCTATAAAGGACATGAATAAACTTTCTGAACATTAAGATTTCATATAAGAGCACTGTTTAGAGAAAATTATTAAAACGAAAGGTAGCAGCGTAAAGAATTCCAAATAAGTTTGAATTGATATAATCTAATGAAATGAAATTTGAATTGATATAATTTATTGATTCTGTGCCCGCGTACTACTTATCACTTATCTAGTCGACGTTTCGGCGAGAAAAGAGACGAGAGCCTATTCTACATGTTTAAAAACAACGAAATTGTTCCGAAACAATAACAAGAAAAAAATACTTTGCCAGCTGATTTGGGCATATCGAGACGAGCGGACACGACAGGCTGTGCGTTTATTTGTAAACATAAGCCGAAATCTGCTCGAGAAAAACAATGAACATATTGGACAATATTTCAGGTAAATATCATTAAAAATAATATCGGTAGTCTAAAGGAAAAATTTATTTTAATTGATAAAAGATTTATTTTTTGAATTTTATCATCCATGTATTTTGTCCGTAAAAGATATCACATAAGATATAAGATAAAGTAGATATGTAAAATATATTATTTCTATATAAGACATGAATAAAATGTGGTACAATAGGGCTCCAGGCAAAGATCCATGTAATAAAAAAATCTAACGCGCCATTAGTGGAACCTCATGGGTGGTATGGAAGTCCATTCACTCTTTGTTCTTATATTATTGTAATATTTATAATCTTACACAAACACATATTTGTGTAAATAATTAATAAAGTAATTATTAAAGTAATATAAAGTAATTAAAAAATTGCATATGTCCTTATATGTAAATATATTACTTTTACTATATCACAATAAAACTTATAAACTATAGCCAATGCTATACTAATATAGCATAACAAAAAAATATTTTATATATATATATATATATATATATATATATATATATATATATATATACATATATGCATAATAAAAAGTTCACGAGTCAGAAAAACATTTAACGCTATCGTATGTAATAAGCCAAGCAATCAACATTGCTTTCGGCTGCGTTCCAATATTCACTGCCAGTGAAATCTATAGTGCACGTGACGTGGACTATAGATTTTCAGTACTGGCAGTGAATATCGTAACGCAACCATCGTTGCCAGCTCGGTAGAAAGTGAGAAGAAGACGGAAACATATGTCTGTTCTTCTCTACTCTCCGAAACTAACCGAAGCGCAGAGCGCACATGTACGCGATTCGCGTTTGTGTGCGTTATCCCCTCCATTGCTGAGCCGTGAGCCGCGGGACCTGTTTCTGGTCACACTGGTTACACCAGGCTACGGGCTACCCGTAGTTACGCCGGGTTACCCGGTTGCTGGGACGGCGCACCCTGATACCTAGCGTTACACCAGGTCACGGGCTACCCGTGGTTATGCCGAGCTTCCCGGTTGCTGGGACGGCGCATCCTACCCCGCGTTAAACCAGGTCACGGGCTACCCGTGGTTATGCCGGGCTTCCCGGTTGCTGGGACGGCGCATCCTACTAGTAGATAAGTTCGCACCGCGTTATACCGTAAGACCGTTTGTATCGTAAGACCACTTTGGTCTCCGTGTTCTAATAGCTTCTAGTACCGCTTTGTACATATACCGCGACCTGATACATTGTAATACCGTTGTACCTATACCGTAATCAGTAAGACCACTCCGCGCCCTGATAGATTCTAGCACCGGTTGTATATATACCGCGACCCATTCGTATTATAAGACCGCATTGTACATACCGCGACTTTTAACTAGAGAGATAATTAGACCTTAGGATTCCCGCCGGTGTCGCGCCGTTTCTATCTTCACCCACGGCCCTCAAACTACTACGGGAGCGTCAGTCCTTTTAAGGATAGACCGCCGAGAACGCCGACGCCCCGTCCTTTTAAGGATAAGGCAGTCAGGCAGTTGGAATTACATTGAGGGCCCCGCGACACCCCGTAGTGTTTAAGATCTGTATTGTACCACGAATAATAAGCATAGTTTAATTGCATGCGAACACCGCGAATGCAGAACACGGCCGCTTGAGCCACGCTCGCTTCCCGAGCTCCACGCGCAAACTCTGTACGCACCGTGCTTACACGTTGCCTTGTGAATAACAACCGCTCACGCACGAAACTCTGTACGCGCACCGCTCCCGCATGTTGCTTCGCGCATAGCTTTAAGTGTTAAATATCTTTCATAATAAACAGACTTGTTTAAACCGATTACCCGAAGGTAAAGTAAGTTGGAGTTTCCCCCTTCTCCCGAATCCTGGCACCGGCGAGCCTTGATCCGCGGCGTACGGGAAAGGTGAAACGTTGCACATTTACATTGGAAAGATTAATATTTTATAATGTAATGTATTATATATTAAAATTTTAATAAATAAATAAATTATTTTTTTTGTATTTAATAAAAATAATTTTTAAATAAAATTTTATAAAATTGAAATTGTTGATTTTTTATATTTTAAATAAAAAATTTTTTATTTTGTTTTAGTAATGATATTAAAATAATTATTTTAAATTATAATTTAAAGTAATGTAAATGAATAATATTAAATAATAATATATAAAATAGTAAATTTTATTTATTGTACCTTTTGTATCAGGATTTATTAAAGAAAGATTTTATAAATAAAATTTCTCGATATAAAAAGAGTTAAATAAAAATGAAAGTTAATGTTGAATAATTATTTTAAATTTTTATTTAGTGAAGAAATTTTATTCGATTTTTTTGGTATCTAGTTTTTTTTTATATAAATTTAATTTAAATATAAATTATTAATTATAATTAATTATTAATAAATTAATTAAATATAAAAATTTATATTAAAAATTTACGGGATAATCTGTGAGTTAGTTTAAACGAATATATATTAAATAAATTAAATTGTAAGTAATAAAAATATTTTTAAAATTTAAAATTTTTTGAAAAAATTTAATAATTTATATTTATTATTTATTATTAATTATTAATTATTTTAATTAAGAATAAATTTATTTATATATTTTAATAATTTGAATTGTATTTAAAAATTTAATTAATTAAAAAAATATTTATAATTATAAAATTATTGATTAATTATGATAAGATTAGTATAAATATTATTAATAAAAATAAATGTTTTATTTATATGAATATAATAAATTTATTAGAGGAATTAGGCAAAAATTATATTAGTTACTAATAAAATTAAGTTCACCTGTTTAATAAAAACATGGTTTTATGATTATATTTTAAAATTTATTCTGTTCAATGATAAATATATTATTAAATAGCCGCAGTATTTTGACTGTGCAAAGGTAGCATAATCAATTGTTTTTTAATTGAAGGCTGGGATGAAGGAATGAATGAAATTTAAACTGTCTTTAATAAAAAAATTAAATTTAAATTTTAAGTAAAAATGCTTAAATATTATTATGGGACGAGAAGACCCTATAGAATTTTATATATGTATTAGAAATTATTAATTAAGTATTAAAATTATTATTTGATAATATATTTTATTGGCAGGATAATTAAATTAAATGAACTTTATTATTATATGTGTATGTTAGAGATTACAATATTAATTACATTAATTTATGAAAAAATGAATAAATTTATATTAAATTTATATAAAAATTAATTACCTTAGGGATAACAGCGTTATATTTTTTAAAAGATCTTATTGAAAAAAATGTTTGCGACCTCGATGTTGAATTAAAGTAAAAATTAAATGAAGAAGTTTAATATTTTAGTCTGTTCGACTATTAAAATTTTACATGATTTGAGTTAAGATCGGTGTGAGCCAGATCGGTTTCTATCTATAGTGAATTTTATGAAATAATTTTGTACGAAAGGACTAATTATTTAAAATAATTTTTTATTTAAAATTTTTGGATTTGAATTAAATTAAAAATTTTTAAATTATTAGATATTTTATTTATTTAATTAATTAATATAAATATTTTAAACATTAGAAATTACTTTGGCAAATAAGTGCATTAAATTTAGAATTTAATTAATATATATATATATATGTAATTTATTTATTATTAGATATATAAGTAATAATTTTAAATGAATTTTATTGGTATATTAAATTTAATATTTTAAATTTATTAATTTTATTATTAGTAGGAATTGCTTTTTTAACTTTGTTAGAGCGAAAAATTTTAGGGTATGTTCAAATGCGTAAGGGGCCTAATAAAGTAGGATTTTTAGGTGTAATTCAACCGTTAAGTGATGCTTTAAAATTAATTAATAAAGAGTTATTTTATATCTATAAATCTAATTATAATTTATTTTATTTATGTCCAGTTTTTAGAATAATAATTATATTTATAATATGGCTATTGTTTCCTTATATTACTAATATTTATTTTTTAAATTATTCTTTATTATTAATAATAGATGTAGCGAGAATGCGCTAATTATTTTTGTTATTTTGGCTCCCCGATGAGCCTGCTTATGATCCCCGTGGGTTGACTTTTGCCCACGGAAATGCATTCCTGGCGTGTGACGCCTAGCGGAGGTGCCCGTTACTCGATACTCGCGGCGTATATATAATTGCCTGAGCGTCTTTCGGCTCACGAGTAAGCTTGTTCGGCGCGCGCCGCGTAGCGGCGATTCGGCGCGCGCGGCCGCTTTCTCGAATGTGCAATTGTGCGATTGAATTTTTTATCGCCACATTTAGTGATGACGGTAAGTTAAAAATAATAATGAATAGTAATAAAAATAATAATGAATATAATATTAAAAAATTGATATAAATAAAGATTATATTAGATCAATATTGAATGGATTAAATTTATTATATTTTACATTTTGGATCCATATAAATCAATAACATAACCTCAGAAGGCATTTTTATTTAAAAAATTATATTTGAAATTGAATTACAAAATAATGAGAAGAGGAGACTTTCAGTCTTCGACACAATGTATTTCCATTTAAAAATCACAAATTGTAAATTTCGTTCAAGAGAAAAATGGATTCTAGTAATAATGGATAATTTGTTATTAAAACCCACTGTTTTCTTGAATCAAACTTGCAGTTTATGATTTTTAAATTAAAATACATTGTATCAAACGGCTAGAAAATTGTTCATCTTATTATTCTAGAATTTGACCTTAAATATAATTTGTTTTATTAAAAATGTTTAAAATTTATGTAACCTTACAGACTCCTTTTAATCTATTAAATTTGTCATGGAAATTTGAAAGAATAATATTTTTTGTTTACAGAATATGGATAACAAACAAAACGTCAGAACATTGGTAATGTTATACGAGCAGCATCCTTGCCTATATGTTACAAAATCTGCTGAATATCATAATCGCAGTAAACGTGATCAAGCACTGCAAACAATATGTCAAAATTATCAGGATATTACTAATCAGCCAATAACAGTTGATACAGTAAAGAAAAAAATTAATAACTTGCGATCGCAGTACTTAGACAAAATAAACAAAATTCGGCAGTCAAAAGTGAATGGGGCTTCAGCCGATGAAGTATACAAGCCCACGTGGTGGTTATTTGACGATTTGTCATTCCTGAATGTCCACATTGCGGCTAGATCAGGAGAATCTTCATTGATAGTAATTGCAAAGAATATATTACCATTTTCAGTTATTAAATTACAATTTTCAAACTGTTTAAATTATAATTAATTACAGCATTCCAATCGGCAACCTGATGCATCAGATGATACCATGAGTATCGTGAATCTAAATAACGATTCATTGATGGAGGAGTTACAATATACGGATACATGTGATCTTATCAGAAATAATGGTAATAAGAGTTATATTGATCCTGTTAAAATTAACAATTTTTTAAACCGTTTTTTAATTTATTTTTCTATTATTTATAATTGTTAAAGCCGACTGTAATAATCGTCGTTCGCCTACTCCCTCGGTATCCAATTCAAGCAGATCATCAAGTCGTACAGAACGTTACAAAGAAAAGAAGCTTTGGCAGAAATATCGGATGTCAGATTAAATTTTTGGAAGGCTGCATCTCAAACATTGATGAATATATCTGATGGTGATGAAAACGCCCAAGACGGAATACATCATTGGATCCTATACTTGGAAAGCGAATTACGTAAAATAAAAGACAGGAAAAGATTGAAACGATTGCAAAGAAAAATGATCGAATTAGTAGATGATGAAGACAATGAATAAAGAAAACCTATTACTTTTAAAATTATCATTTATAAACAAGAGAACTTCATCATTTTGATACAATACTTATAATAATTGCAATAATAATAGATGCTATGACTTTTTTATTTGTTAAAATAATATTATTTTTATATGTCAATGTTATAGTGATATTTTCTTGTTTTGGAACATTGTTTAAAAATTTATGTTATTGTAAATGTGTAAGAGTGATAAAAAAAATCAATCGCGTGCGAGAAGACTTAAATTTTATGATTGTTACACATATATAAAAGAGATTTAGTTTTTATACTTATTAGTATCCTTATAGATATATTACTTTTATACTTATAATTGCCAATCATATTTATTGTTATTAAATATAACTATTCTTCTGTGTGCCATAATTAATAAAACAAAAATTTGTTTTCAATACATTTTATTTGAAATATATATTTCAATTCATTAGATTAGTACAATTTATTTACAATTTAACCAAAATTATGCTTTATATCTAGATTCTTCAATTTTTAAATCATATGCTCTTGCCATTCAACAGCTCCAACAGTATTAAAATATCGTTTGAATTCATCACGAATATGAATGGCATTTCTATTAGGTCTTACATTAATAATTTCTAAATCGCGTAATTGTGCATTATTATTTCTCCATTCACCACGTGATATTGTACAATTTTCTACATTTTCAATATCTATTGTTCCATGTAAATATGCACCATTTTCGCGACAGAGATAATTATGCAAGGCACAACATGCGAGGGTAATAATTTGAACTGTATCAACTGATAAGTATATTGTTGACAAAAGAACACGAAATCTATTTGCTAATATTCCAAAACTATTTTCAACAATTTGCCTCTCTCTACTGAGTCTATAATTGAATATTTGTTCATCATGAGTCAAATTTCGTGACGGATACGGTTTCAGTATATGCTTTTGCAAAGGAAAAGCATTATCAGCTAATAAAACATACGGCATAGATTCATCCATGCCAGGCAAAGGCTTATCTTCTGGTATATTAAGTGGATTTTGAGAATTATTTAATAGTTGTGCGAAATTACTATCACGAAAAACTCCTCCGTCGCTTATTCTGCCATTAACGCCAACGTTGACATATATAAATTGATAAAGAGCGTCAACTACTGCTAATAAAACAATGCTGTTGGTACCCTTGTAGTTATAATACATTGATCCGTCCTTAAATGGCATTTTGAATTCTATATGTCGCCCATCCATAGAGCCAATACAATTTGGAATATTCCATAGTTGAAAATAATTATTTGCAATTTCTGTCCACTCTTTATTTGTACCTGGTGTCTGTAAAAATTATATGTTAAATATATCTTCATTATTAATTTCAGAAGTTCATATATTGTGTTTTATTTATTTACCTTTAAATAATCTCTTCGAAGAACTTCATAAATAATGCGACTTGTTTCAGGAATGATACGAGAAATGATACATGCTGGAATTCTCATAGAATATTCTAAACTTTTATAAGCTTCACCAGTGGCTAAAAATCGCAGAGTGACTGATACACGATCTCTCGGCGAGATACATTCTCTCATGTTCGTATTTTGACGTTGTATAAATGGTTTCACCATATCAACAAGTTGATCGAATAAATCAATTCGCATCCTGAAGAATCTTTAGAAACATTCGCTGTCTTCAAATCTCAATTCTTCGTGCGCTAAATGAATTGTCCCCCTGAGATCTCGATTTCTTCGAACTATCCATTCGCGCGTCCAAACCGATTGGCGACGTCGTTGCCGTTTGAATTCTTCTTGTTCAAGTTCCTTGCCTTGCTCAACAGCTTCGGCTAATAAAACAATAGCCATCAACTTTTTCAGTTTCCACTTTTTATCGGTCATTTTTTAAAAAAATGTTAATTATAAATGTTTGGATGACACCAAGGCTCAAAAAATCTAAAAATTTTACACCATTCAAGTAATTATTGTCGTTACAATAAGAAACAAAAACTTAATAATAAAATAACAACTTACAGTTATAATTCAATATTTATACCCTTCCAACAATATTAAAAGTACGATGTTCGAAGGTTATAACTTTATCTGTTTATTTATCACCTCAATTGTACACATTAAAACACATGTTGGTACTTGGTTAAAATTACGAGTCTAACTTCACATAGCTGACTGTAACACCATCTGCATTCAACCGAGGACAAACATCTGGTGATAAAAACTCTGTCCGAGAACTCGGATCGTGGACACAGGCCTTAAGGCACTCCTGTTACTGAGTATATGTACACATACACACATCACAATTTTATTCATAGACATTATATATATCTAGTCCGAGTGTTTGTTTGTATTTAAGTAGTAGGGATAAAAATCAGGGCACAGACTTTTGCATAAAGACCATTGCACATTCAAAAGTTTTAGTCGTAATCGTAAACAAATCGACCAATCACAGTTCAAACATTTTTATTACATTTTAGAATGTTTGATTGAGATTGGTGGATTTACTTACGGGCTTACGATTATTACAACTAAAACTTTGGAACGTGCAAGAGCCTTAAGCGTATAACCATAAATATAAAGATTGGTCCATAAACATATGCATAAGGAAATGGACCAATCAATTCCCTTATGTTTATGATTATGCGCTTATGCAAAAGTTTGTGCTTTGGCTCTAAAGGTGCACATATAAAAGGGCTTACTCTGACCGGTATTCATAATCTGATGTTATATTTGAGATTGTCTTAAGTTCAATTTTGAGATGAGATCATTTGATTGGTTGAATGAGATCTTAGAAATGGAATCTTAAGATAACCCAAAACCAGACTTAAGACAATTTTAAATATAAGAACACATTACGAATATTGGCCTCTGTTCTGTGCCTCTTGCGTTCTCGCTCGCTCGCGCGTAGCATAGCGAGAGAGAACGTTATGTTACGTGCGAGCGAGAAAGAAGACAAGAAGCACGGAACAGAACGTGTCCTTTTCTACGTGTATCTTGGCTCTTACTTCTCAACACTTGGTCTACAATAGATACTATGTCTATAATTTTATCTTATTATAGCTGTTATTATTGCAGCTACCACAGAAAGACAAAGTGCCATAGGCTTTCGACAGCGGCAAATATCCAATTGTTTAACATTACATAATAAAGGTATTATATAAATAAACATTAAATTAAATTATGGATTGTAATTAATTAATAATGAATAAAATATTTTTATTTGCAGGTTAAACGTGAAGAGAATTTTCTTCAATAATTGTTATAGTGGCTGCTCTCTGACGCTATGTTTCGGCTACCATAAGCGCCGCATTAAAAAATCGGCTGCTATAAGCGCTGAAAACTCAGCTGCAACTCAGCTCAGCTCAGTGCTAAGTTTTTCCTTTCTTAGCAGTTCCATTGTTGATAAGAATTGTTTGCTATAAAAGCGTTGAATTTAAAGTATTGATAAATATTTAACGTCAGGCACCTAATTATTAAAAAAGTAATAATAAATAAATATTCTAATCTTTATTGTGTAATTTATTATGTCTGCTAATAAAATAAATGATAATACACAATTCCTAAATATTTATGCGATGCAGATAATAGTTGAAAATAAATGGTTAGAAGACATTCATATTTATCACTTTGGGTTATTATTACAATCTTGTTCAGAGTATCGACCACGTGAAACATGGAGAATACAATGTCCCAATACAATCGAATCTGTTTGTAAGGAACAGAAACATATTCAAATATTACATAGTTGTAGCAATATGATTACTAATGAAAATAGGCATTGGGTTTGTAGCTATTATGATACAAAAGCTATTTATATTTACGATTCATTGAATTTAAAACGCTTGCATACTCATCATAAGATATATCTTGACAAGTTATATCCATTTTATTCTTTTGATAAGAAACCGGTACGGTTTCCATCAGTTCAAAATCAATCTAATGGTTATGATTGCGGTGTTTTTGCAATTGCATTTGCAGCATCACTTTTATTTGGCCTTCAACCAGATACAGTTATGTATGACTATACTTTAATGCGTCAACATTTGGCACACATGTTTCAATTAGAAAAAATAGAACATTCTCCTCGAATTATAAGATCTAATGATCCAAAAAAATTATTTAGTTTGGACGAAATACAAAAAAGGGAAGCCTTAGCTAGAAAAAAACGAGAACGTCGACAAAAGAAAGCTAAACAAGAAAGGTCTGTAGATTTAATAAAATTAAAAAATAATATAACTGAAATGACAATGGAGCAAGTAGCAAAGAAACATGATAAAGATCCATTTGATCGTTACAATATAATAAATAAAAATAATAATATCGTATACGAATGTAATGATGTTGAACATTCTATTCATGACACTTTTAAGAATTCCTTTTCATCACTGCATATTTCTGCAGATAAAACGCAAAATAGTAAAAAAAACAATACATGTATTCAGGAAAATACTTTGTCAGATATCAGTCCTTGCATAACAAAAATAAACGAACACCATAAAATTTATCTTGAAAAATTGTATCCATTTTATTCTTTTGATAAGCAACCAGTACAGTTTCCAACAGTTCAATTGCAACCTAATGGTAATGATTACGGGGTTTTTGCAATAGCCTTTGCAATATCCTTTTTATTTCTTCAACCAAACAGAATTATATATAACCATAATTTAATGCGTCAGCATTTAGCAAAAATGTTTCAATCAAATAGAATAGAACATTTTCCTCAAATCGCAGAAGTAATTGATTCAAAACAAATTAATCATAAATATGCATTCAATGAAAATAATATAAAAGATAATATTGATATTAATAACATTACTAAAGATTTAACCAGAGACCAACATGGTATAAAAGGAAAAGTAAATTATAATTATGGAGATAGTAATAAAAAGCGAAGTAAGAACTGTAAAATTTATTTGAAAAATGTTCTATCGCATAAGACAGATGTTATTAGTTTATGTAAAAATAAAAGCATTGTTAATAAAAAATATTATAAATTACATAGAGACGATTTATTATCAAAACAAAAAATTTATAATGAAAAACCCAGAAATGATATTGTTGCATCCCTGGATTATGCCCGTCTTCGAGAGATCGTTTCTAAGCACGTTGCCGGGGAGTTTGCTGTTAAACAACGGCGGACATGTTTATTTTCGGTCGCCATGGGAGTTTCGTGACGGATGTCAATCCGCGCGGACGCGTTTAAGATTATTAACGACATTCTCTGTTCTCTATTTCTGTGAATAGTTATATAGTTCTGTTTCATTAAAGTTCTTGTTCTTTCATAACTAAGAGTTTTTATTTACGACACGGAGTGTGAGTGCCGGTTGTGTCTTGCGTGATTCGATTTATCTCGATTCTGATCCGCGGACGCAACATTTTGGGGGCTCGTCCGGGATCTAGCTGGACAACGTAACAATTTTGAGAGAGTGCAAAACGAGCTATGGCATCGGAACAGCAACAAGATCTTACATCTGGGGTTGTGACGCGGAAACGAGCTGCGACTCCGCGTCGAGCTGCGACTCCGCGTCGAACTTCTCCAGAAGCGACAGCGTCAGGACCGACATTAGAGACGATCACACTCCAATCTGCGTTGCGGGAGATTCGGCAGCTCCGAGAGGAACGGTTACAGCAGCAAGCTGATCATGAGGCGCAGCTGCAACAGCGTGAGGAAATGCTTCGCGGAATGGAGGAGAGGATACGACAGCTAGAAAACACCGATAGCCATAGCCAGCTAAGTCATTTTTGTAATAGAGATAATAGAGAGGGGCATACTGAGCGCGGAAATTTTAATAATAGAAATAATGATTTACATACTGAACACGGAAATTTGAGTTTAAATGAATGTGGTTATAAATTGAAACCCGATAACTTTGATGGAAGTGTCCCTTTGCGAGAATTCTTTACTCAATTCCATCTGATAGCTCGAGCGAATGGATGGTCTAATTCGGTGAAAACGGTTGTTTTGACACCATGCTTAAGGGGAAAGGCGCGTTCCGTATTGGACGGAATTTTTGAAATTGAAGATTTAAAGTTCGAAGAGTTAAAATCGAAGTTAGTATTGCGTTTTGGGGAAGGATATTTAGCCCAAACATATTACCCAGTTTTCCAATAGAAAGCAAAAAGATTCAGAGGATTTAGCGACATTGGGCGCAGATTTAGAACGATTGTCGCGATTTGCTTATCACGAATGTACACAGGAAGTAAGGGATAAAATTGCTTGCGCGCAATTTATCGCGACGCTATCAGATGGATTTATTAAGCGCACACTTCAATTGGAAAATGTAACATCTTTAAAATTGGCTATAGAGAGGCCTATGGCAGTTAAAGTTCTACAGGAGAATAGTTTTTACAAAAAGGAAAATGAAAGAAATAATTTTAAATTTAAAAATGGAAAAAATAAATTTATGTATGACAAAAATAATAAAAATACAAAGAAAATGGAAGAAAGTAAAAATGTTGAGAAAAGTAAATATTTTAATAAAGCTCGAAGAAATTTTGTGCAGAATAAAGAGTGTTGGCAATGTAGAGCACAGAGACACTTTCGATCGGAATGTCCCGCTTTAAGAAGCGAAGAAAACAAGGTTTAGTCGAGCTTTTCGGGGCGAGTTCGGCTAACAAAGTTAATGCCCCGAAAGTGACTTATAAATGTTCTTCTGTAAATAAGATTATGAAAAATTTGTTTAGTTATAGGTGAAAAATTGACGGAAAATTTTGTATGTTCAAAATTGATACGGGTTCCGATATTTCTATTTTAAATGAGAGATTGGTCGAGGGGCTTAGTCGGAAGGTTGATGAAAATCATTGTAATTTAAGGTATCCGACAGGGGAAATGGTAATAATTTCTTATAAAGTCGTTGTAAAGGTAGAATTAGAAAAATATTCTTTGGACGTTCCTATGTTAGTAGCTAAAATTTCGGATGATTGTGTGGCGGTTCGAGAAACCACCACAATAACGCGCGAACTACCCGGTAGACACGCGAACGAATTCTCACGCGCGGAGCACGTGAAACCCGCGCGCGAACACCGCGCGAGCCACGAAGACTTGCCGTGAGGCGGCCACGAGCGGGAGTGGGCGCCAGCAAGTGAAATCCAGTGAGTGGGGTTTATAAGACGGCGTACGGCGAGAAGATTTTGATTCGCGGCTCGCTCTGACTGCGGAAAGGATCTCCTGCCCGATAGTCAGTCCGAGCTTACGGATTCTTTTGGGTATAGCGACAGCCTACGCTGCTTCCGGTATTACCGCAGGACCACCTGAGCCTTCCTCGACCGCAGCTGCCTCCCACTTCACCCGGGACTAGACGGCAGCCACCCTGTGAGGAAGAAAGGACTCTAGGATCTACAGGCGACCAAGTGTGCACGGACTACCGAGAGTGGAGACTACATCGGATTGAGCTGGCGCCGGTGCAATACACCCGACCTCCACGTTTTTTCCTAAGCCAGTGGGACGTCCGGGTACGACGCTACACGTCACCCTCAACGCCGTGGGGCCTGCCGCCACAGCTCTTATCACCGTTTGCAGCCTCGCCGATCTTACATCGAGATTGCGGAACTCAATCGCAGCCGGCCACACGAGTGCACAGGGGTACGCAGTACCAGCCCCTGACACAGACTGACAACTTGGGAAGCCAGCACACGGGACACGGCCACGCAGACGGAGGCAGCTTGCGAGGAACGCAGCTACACGCCACCCGGGATTCCACCAGCGCTTCAACACGTTCCCGTGCCCGCGCTCTCATACCTCGGTTCCCTCCAAATAACCCGAACTGAGCCACGTATCACTTGGCGGGAACGCCCTCAGCGTTAGCCTGTAAACGGCCCTTTTCTGGGCCACCTAAACTTAGCAACTTAAGAACTGTAAATATACTGTAAATATATTTTTATTGTTGACATTTAGAAAAGAAGTCTCGTGATTGACTTCACTTCTGTACGCTCGACCTATCCCTCGCGCCATCTTCCGAAGGCGAACTCGCCTCTATATACCCACAATTGTATTCTTGGTACTGATTTCCTTGGGATGATTAATTTGGAAAGTGTTTTTGATTTAGATTTCGGAAATTTTGTACGACAGGATTGTGGGGAATTTTCTTGTTCTCGTATAGATTCAACAGAAGGTGTTCTTATTTTTTTGAAGGAACTTTTTGAGGAGAATTGGGGGAATTTGAATTCTGAGCAGAAGGGTATTTTTGTTGAATTCTTAAATGAATTTCAGGATGTATTCTCGGAGGAGATTACTGCAGGAAATTGTGGAGTTGTGGAGCATAGTATTAAAATTAAAGATTCTGTGCCTATTAAGCAAGCTTCACGTCGAGTTCCTATCCACCTCATAGGAAAGGTAAATCAAATTATTCAAGAAATGAAATCACAAGGGGTGATAGAAGAATTTCGGAGTCCATGAGTTTCTCCTGTAGTATTAGTAAAGAAAAAGGACGGTTTGTTAAGATTTTGTGTAGATTACAAGAAATTAAATACTATTACAAGTCAAGGATTCTTATCCACTGCCACGCATTGAAGATATCTTGGATCGTTTGTCAGGGAATTCTTGGTTTTCTACTCTGAATTTGAAAAGCGGGTACTGGCAGATAAAAGTTCGATCTGAGGATAGGGAAAAAACGGCATTTTTCATAGAAAATGGGTTATGGCAGTTTACCGTAATGCCATTCGGTTTGTGTAATGCTCCACTTTTGAGTGGTTAATGGAAAGAGTTTTGCGAGAAATTTTATTTAAAATTTGTTTAGTTTATTTAGATGATGTTATTGTTTTCAGCAAGACATTTGAGGATATGATGATTAATTTGAGGACGGTTTTTCTTCGTTTCCGTTCAAATAATTTGAAAATTAATCCGAAGAAGTGTTCTCTTTTAGGAAGACAGGTGAAATATCTTGGCCATATTGTTTCTGAATTGGGTATTACTACGGATCCCGAAAAAGTTTCTAAAGAATTGGCCTATTCCTCGAACTAAGAGACAAATGCGAAGTTTTCTAGGGTTCTGTTCGTACTATAGGAAATTTGTAAAAGGTTTTCATTGATAGCAAAACCTTTGTTTACACTGACTAGAAGTCAGGTTAAAATGTAGTGGACTCAAGCTTCAGCGTCAAGAAGCATTTGAAAGGTTAAAACAAAAGTTAGCTTCTTCGCCAGTTTTATCTTCTCCCACGGAGCAAGGGGAGTTTATTCTGGATACTGACGCTTCAAATAGGGGCAGTTTTATCGCAAAGTCAAGGCTGAAAAGTCATTGCTTATTTCAGTCGAGTCTTGAGTAAATCGGAGAGGAATTATTGTGTGACGCGAAAAGAATTATTGGCCATTGTGAAATCGATGAAATCTTTTTATCCTTATTTATATGGAAGGAAATTTCTAATACGGAAGGACCATAGTTCTCTTCGATGGTTAATGTCCTTCAAGGAATTGGAAGGTCAACTGGCTCGGTGGATAGAAAGATTACAGCAGTATGAATTTGAGATTATTCATCGAAAGGGGCGACTTCATCAGAATGCTGATGGTTTGTCGCGACGACCTTGCGTAGAGGAAGGATGCGCTTATTGTGTTAAAATTGAATCAAAGGAAAATTTGGTTGCCAGAATAGTCTTGGGAGGGGATAATTTAGAGGAGTGGAGAAGGAAACAGCTAGAGAATCCTACAATTGCAATTTTTATTCGGGCAAAAGAGTCTGGAAGGCGTCCTCTTCGACAGAAAATCGCTATTCAAGATATTTCAGCGAAAATTTATTTGTCCTATTGGGATGCTTTAATTTTACAGAATGGAGTTTTGTTTAAGAAATGGGAGGCTCCGAATTTAAAATCTATTGTTTTGCAGATCGTTGTTCCAAGGAGGGGCATCAATCAGATATTGGAAATGGCCCTCGATTCCGCATCCGGTGGACATTTTGGGATAAATAAAACGTTGAAAAATTCGAAAACGTTTTTATTGGGCAACTTGCAAGCACGATGTGGAAGATTGGTGCTGCTCTTGTAAAGTTTGTATAGAAAAGAAAGATCCATCTGGAAAAGGGAAATCTCCGTTGTAGTTTTATAATGTAGGAGCTCCATTAGAAAGAGTTCAAATGAATGTGCTTGGTCCTCTTCCTACTACTTCATCAGGAAATCGTAATTTATTAGTGGTGATTGATTGTTTTACAAAATGGACTGAAGCGCTTCCGTTAAAGAATATTAGAGCCAATACCGTGGCAGAAGCTTTTGTGAATCAGGTTGTTTTTCGTCATGGTGTTCCTCTGGAAGTCCACACTGATCAGGGAAAAAGTTTTGAATCCAAAATTTTTAAAGAAATGGCATATTTGTTAGGGGTAAAGAAAACTAGGCCAACTGCATTACATCCTCAATCGGATGAACAAGTTGAACGTCATCATCAGACAATCCTGGATTATTTGGCGAAATTTATTTCCGAAAATTAGAAAGATTGGGATAATTGGATTCCAATATATTTATTGGCCTATCGTTCTTCGAGACATGAGGCTACCGGTGTCTCTCCAGCGGAATTATATTTTGCACCAGATTTAAGATTACCATTGGATTTATTACGAGGAAGTCCTCCAGTGCTAAGACAAGAAGTTTCGATTGGGAGTTATGTCGGAGAATTGAAGGAAAAATTGGGGGATATTCATAGAGATACTCGGCAGCGTTTGGATATTAGATCATTTCGGTCAAAGGCGCATTATGATCAGAAAGCTCGTCAAATTCATTTTGATGTTGGTCAAAATGTTTGGTTCTATAACCCTAGGAGGATTAAAGGAAGGGCTCATAAATTACAGAGTAATTGGGAAGGACCCTGTAAAATAGTGAAGAAACTAAGTGATGTTTTTGGTATTCGGAAATCGAATAGGCATAGGAGTAAAGTTGTTCATGCTGATAGGTTCGCTCCATTTTATGAGAGACAGATTTTTTAGTTAGAAAAGTTATCGGAACCCAATAGGGAATAATGTTTAGATTTTTAAGAGGGAAATATTAAAATATTAATTATTATGTGTGTGATTATTAGGATATTTGTTTTGCTGATAAGTGTATTATTTGGTTTTGTATTTGTTGTGTTCAGCGAGAGAGAATGAATTCGTGGAACATTTTGAGCTGAGAGGATTTGAACATTTTTTTTTTAAGACTGCCTCACCCGCGGTTTTTGAGCTGTGGTTTTCCCGTCGGGTCTTAGGGCGAATGCCGAGGCAGAGGCTTGAGGAGTCCTCTTTGGAGGATGTCGGGTCCACAGTAGATACCCCTCTCTTGTCCGAAGATTTGCGACAACAACGTTAAGAGGAGAAATTTCCGGAGTTTGAGAGGGACTGTACGAAAGATATCAGTACGCAAAATCGGGAAGAACATTGATAATCGATTGGGTCCAAGATGGCGTATTGCTCGGTAACCTGGACAGGAGTCCAAGGTAGAGCAGGAAGATTCGTCGGAATCCTGAAGTCGACATTGAAATGTGTTGATAGGCGATTGCTTTTTAATATTTTCCAATTCTACTCGTAGAAAATCATTTTCTGTATTAATACTTATATTGTATTTAACTCTTCTTCGTTTAAAGTCTGAAAAATAAAGATAATTATAATAAATAATTTATAATTAATAATATAATATTTCAAAGAACTCTTTCTGCTAAAAATTTACTGTATGTTTTTGATCAATATTTATACCTAGAGACTTCTATATATTATAAAGGGCAGAGTCATATTTAATTGGTAATGAATTTTGAAAGTAAAACAGTAGAAAATATCAAATATACAATAGTGTGCATATAAAAATAAGGAATATGCGAATGATTGGCAAGCAAACTTTATTAGATATGGCTGTCCTTGCATCACTTTTGGTACATTGTTATAGCGATCTAATATAATATACAGGGTGATTCAAAACAACCTTCTGTCCTTACAATGTCATATACTTGACACTATTCTAAGACGATTTTTTCTTTGCCAAAATTTTTTCCGAGGCTTAGTTTTTAAATTATAAGCCAAAATAGTTAACGAATTACGGGCCGCGTACACAAGGCAGGCAGGAGCGGAGCAACTCACCGTCCCATACTGGTGATTACGTGAGGCGCTCGCTGCGATTAACTGTTTGCTACATGGGGTGTATGTGTGAGAGAGAACGTATACGCGTATACACACAAATACACATTCTCTCTTTCTCACTCACTGATTCTTACCTTGTATGTAGAGATTCGTTGCCCTTATACGACTCAATAAGTAATATTTCCGTGTGATACAACGAATAACTAGCAAACTTTTTTTCACTCACAAATTGTACCACTTATCGAACTTTTACGTATTAATCCACACACTTTATCGATAAACTGTATTTATTAAAAAAAACGATGTTATTATACGTCATATTTTCATATTTTATAGTTTTATGTTTTCGAAACTATCGAATTTACAATGTCGGAGGCTTCAGCCGATCACGGGACACATGATAGCGTCCGCGTCGATCACGCGTAATGTGATACATTCAGTTGTTCGGCAGCCGGCATGCCAGCAATGCTAGTACCGATATAACTTGCTTGTTGTCGTCGCGCAGTTTCCGCATCGAATAACGCGTTTCTTTCTTCGAGATATTTTAATAATTAATCGGTAGTAATCGGTAGATTGTGATTAACCGTTATAATCGTTAATAAATTCAATTTATCGATAAAGTGCGTAGATTAATTCGTAAAAGTTCGATAAGTGGTACAATTTATGAGTGAAAAAAGTTTGCTAGTTACTCGTTCTATCATACGGAAGTATTACTTATTGAGTCGTATGAGGGCAACGAATTACTACATAAAAGGTAAGAATCAGTGTGTGTGTGTGTGTGTGTGTGTGTGTGTGTGTGTGTGTGTGTGAGAGAGAGAGAGAGAGAGAGAGAGACAGAGTGCATGTGTGCGATCAACTGTTTGCTACACGCGATAGATGTAAAAGAGAAAGACAGAGAGAGAGAGAGAGAAAGAGAGTGCGTGTGTGCGATCAGCTGTTTGCTATACGCGATGGATATAAAAGAGAAAGACAAAGAAGAGAGAAAGAGAGTGCGTGTGTGCGATCAGCTGTTTGCTGCATACGATGAGTGTAAAAGAGACAGAGAGGGAGAAAGAGAGAGAGAGAGAGAGAATGTGTATGTGTGTCTATACGCGTATACGTTCTCTCTCACACATACACTCCATCGTATGTAGCAAACAGTTAATCGCAGCGAGCGCCTCACGTAATCACCAGCATCGGACGGTGAGTTGCGCCACCCCTGCCTGCCTCGCGTACGCGGCCCGTAATTCGTTAACTATTTTGGCTTATAATTTAAAAACTAAGCCTCGAAAAAAATTTTGGCAAAGGAAAAATCGTCTTAGAATAGTGTCAAGTATATGACATTGTAAGGACAGAAGGTTGTTTTGAATCACCCTGTATAGAAGTTTGTGTTTTTATCATTAAAAAAACTATGAAAATATTATTATTAATGTACTTACGTTATTCTGTCCTTTCTTGTCCATTTCCTGTATTTTCTTATTTTTATTATCCGTCTTGTCTATTCCTTTCATTTTTCTCATTACCAATTACCACTGATCTTGATCGATACTTTACGGTTCTTTGTTAGACGATTATTGAAATGGCGCAAGATACTACCAGATTACTATTGTGTCTCTTGATTTTATGTAGCGCCACCAAAATAGAATTTATAAGTAACATCATTTATTACGTAATCGGTATTGCATATGCACGTTTATTGACCGTAATCTATAATATTTAATATTCATTATGTCGTTACTTATAAAGTTGATAATGTATTGAGTAAAAAGTCATTGCGTATTTTTTGTATGTTTTTCAAAGTCATTTATTTATATAAAGAACAAAGATCAATCAATGATATATTTTCCGTTTTGTTCGATGACCTTTTGCCATCTTTCGGTGAGCTTCATAATTCCCCGTTCGTAGAAGGACCTGTCTTTATTGGCGAAAAACTGAACAAGGTGCTGATTTACCGCCTCATCTGAATTTAACGTTATTCCACGCAAGGAGTTTTAAAGAGAGCGAAACAAGTGGAAGTCTGACGGCGCAAGGTCAGGCGAATATGCTGGGTGGGACAACACATCCCATCCAAGCTCCAATAATTTTTGACGGGTCGCCAAAGATGTGTGTGGTCTCGCGTTGTCGTGATGGAACACAACTCCTTTACGATTGACGAGCTCTGGACGTTTCTGGATGACAGATTCGTTCAAACTGTCCAATTGCCGACAGTACACATCCAAATTGATTGTTCGGTTCCTTGGTAGGAGCTCAAAAAACACCACACCCTTCCAATCCCACCACACTGAGAGCATAACCTTCCTCTGATGAAGTTCTGCTTTTGAAGTCGTTTGAGGCGAATCATCACGTCGGGACCAAGACCGTTTGCGTTCTACATTGTTGCAAACAATCCACTTTTCATCACCAGTTATCATTCGTTTAAAAAAAGGATCGTTTTCTTCACGTTTCATGAGCATATCGCAGATGTTTATACGCGCCGTCAAATGAACTTCTTTGAGTTCATGAGGAATCCAAATGTCGAGCTTGCTTACGTATACCCCAGCTTCTTTAGGTGGACGTGAACACTTTTTTGACTGATCTTCAATGTTTCTGCAATCTCTCGTGTCGTGTAACGTGGGTTTGACTTGATCAATGCCTTTATTTTGTCGTCATCAACCTCGGTGGGCCTTCCTGACCGAGGAGCATCTTTGAGATCAAAATCACCAGCGCGGAATTTCTTGAACCAGTTTTGGCACTGACGTTCTTGTAGAGCAGTGCTGGGATTTACTTGCACATTTCGGCCTGACTCTGTGGCTCAAGCCTATTGCCCCCCACTCACCGCTCGTGCGCTAGCAACGAGTCGCCAGATATGCGTAACTAAGGACCGCGGCGCTTCGTCTCAGGAGCGTTTATATGTAAGAATGCCCAAATATAATAATAAGACAATACTTTTCTAAATACAGCGCGAAAATTCTTATAATTAAAAGTTTTTCTTCAATATTTTATAATTCATTGATATAAAATATTGAAGAAAAACTTTTATATATAGAAAAGTATTGTCTTATTATTATATTTGGGCATTCTTATATACGGACGCTCCTGAGACAAAGCGTCGCGTTCCTTAGTTACGTGTATCTGGCGACTTGTTGCTAACGCACGAGCGGTGAGTGGGGGGCAATAGGCGTGAGTCACGAAATCGGGCCAAAATGTGCAAGTAAATCCCAGCACTGCTCTAAAGTATCCGTTTATTACATACATTTGTCCTTAAACTATGCGGAAAATATATGGGAAATATTATATATGCAGAATATCTCATAAAATCCATACAATAATTTATGAGCGTATTGTAGAGAAAAAATATATCCATGTATATAAATTTCCATTTTATATAGGAGTTGCATAATTTGGGACCTGTCTCCAAAGTATCCGTTTATTATATATACATTTGTCCTCAAAGTATGCGGTAAATGTATGAAAGATCTTATATATGTAGAATATCTCATAAAATCCATAAAATAATTTATTAGCGCGTTGTAGAGGTAAAATAGAATAAAACATTGTAATACAAAAATGTTGAGTCTGCCATAATTTTTGTGTTATAAGTGATCAAAGTTTGCCAATGATATGTAGAACTTAGGCGCTTAGGTCCGTAATTACACATACACATGTGCCGATGTCATCTGTTATCCATTTTTGAAATAATTGTGATATTGATTTTTACGGCAAGGCTGATTTTATTTTATTGATTGAAAAAATCAATGACGAATCGGTACGTCTATATGTAGTTAGGCGCCTGAGCACGTGAGATCTACGCGATATCAGTGGTAAACTTTGATAGCTTATAACTCAAAAACTATTGCAGCCTTATTTTTGTTTAGAATTTTTTATTCTATTTTGATTCTAGCACACGCTAATAAATTATTGTACGAAAGTTGTGACCTCTTTTGTATAATAAACGAATACTTTGGAGACAGTTCCCAAATTATGCAAAGAGGAAGTTCTTATTCTGTCTATGTGAATTATGCGCGTTTAAACTTGAAATCTTTTTTAAATTAACTGTATATACAAGTTTTAAATCTTGAAATAACTGTTTAAGTCTAGGAACTAGCTTGATATTAACCCATATTAAGTTAGCCCCCCCCCCCCCCACCAACGCCAAATTAAGTCAAATACATCAAATAATTTAGTGCTAATTATGTGCTAATTAGTTGCCGTAGTCCGAATTTTGTTGCTCAAACCGTTTAGCAGGAATTTACATTCAAAGTGGGGGGTGCTAGCTTGACATTAAGCCAGCATTAAGCCCCCCCATAGTGAAAAAAATATATAGAATGCTCGAATCAAAAAATAAAATACACTAGAATTTGTTGCTATTTTGTTGCTCTAAAATAACATAAAAATATTTTAAAAAAGTATATTATTTAATTAATACCACTATATACTCAGTCTCGCCGCGCCGTACCATTCACTTGCGCGAAGTAAAAATAAATAAAAAAATGTATTGCTCGCATGTTTTTGGTATTAAAATAATCTGTGGACGATGTACTATCGAAATATATAAGAAACTGAATTTGTTGCTCGTCTTAAAGTATTAAAAATCGATACTTTGTCGCCGCGGATCCTATACGACGCGCTCTTATATTATATAAATTAACTAAAAGAATTTGTTGCTCGCATGTTTTTGGTATTAAAATAATCTGTGGACGATGTACTATCGAAATGTATAAGAAACTGAATTTGTTGCTCGTCTTAAAGTATTAAAAATCGATACTTTGTCGCCGCGGACCCTATACGACGCGCTCTTATATTATATGAATTAACTAAAAGAATTTGTTGCTCCCATGTTTTTGGTACTAAAATAATCTGTGGACAATATACTATCGAAATATATAAGAAACTGAATTTGTTGCTCGTCTTAAAGTATTAAAAATCGATACTTTGTCGCCGCGGATCCTATATGACGCGCGTTCCTAATATATAAATTAACTAAAAGAATTTGTTGCTCGCATGTTTTGGGTACTAAAATAATCTGTGGACGATGTACTATCGAAATATATAAGAATCTATAAAAAAGAAGGAACGCGAGATAGTCGTGCGCGACGCGGATCCGATGTCAAAACAAAACGTGCCTTTATCTACTTTCAGACGATACAAAGCGCTGCCGAACATTTAGTACTCTGCGTTGATACCACTGCTT
>NW_027223344.1:3301943-3437864 GCF_030449975.1 Polyergus mexicanus
ATTTTAGAGCAACAAAATAGCAACAAATTCTAGTGTATTTTATTTTTTGATTCGAGCATTCTATATATTTTTTTCACTATGGGGGGGGCTGGCTTAATGTCAAGCTAGCACCCCCCAATTTGAATGTAAATTCCTGCTAAACGGTTTGAGCAACAAAATTCGGACTACGGCAACTAATTAGCACATAATTAGCACTAAATTATTTGATGTATTTGATTTAATTTGGCGTTGGTGGGGGGGCTAACTTAATATGGGTTTGATATTAGTTAATTTTCTGCAAAATAATTATTAATTAGACATTTATATATATAAATATGAATATATAGATCAACATTGTGATAATATTCATATTATAAATTTTAAGAAAAATACGTTTAGTAAAAAAGCAAGATTTTATTAATTTTTGTCGAGTGTTACGCAGCTTAGTATGTAAAAAATTAAACTTGAAGAAATTGAAACTTTTTGTATGTATAAAAAAAATACTTAGAGAAAAAGACTCTATTAAAAACTCTAAAGGTATTATTTTCTAATATAAGAATATCGCATAAAACACCATTACATGAAACAATTATTTACTTAAATTTATTATTTATTTTGATTTACTTAAATTAAGTATCATAATTACTTAAAGTTTGTACTATTAGATTGCGATGTTTACAAAAATTAATTAATTAATTAATTAATTAATGTAAACAAAAAAATATTTGTTATGAAAAAATAAATTTTTTATTTAAAATATTTTTATTTGGTAAATATGCATATTAAGGTCCCACCTCCACAGGATAGTGATGTTAACATATGTTGTCAACATCATCGTCCTAAGTGACTTTTACCTTGATATAAGTGGCGGTCGCGATTCGTTAAAAAGTTATTAACAAAAAAAGATGGTAATTATGCAGTATAGGGGAGCCAGCTCCGATGACCTTGACTTTGACATATGTTGTCAAGGACATGACCCTGAGTAACTTTTCCTTATAACTTAATCGGCGGTCATTATTTATTAAAAAGTTATAAGAATAAGTTATAAGAATAAAGAAGTTTGAGAAATTTACCACTTTGTATCAGTACTAAAGGAAGTAATTGGCTAATATGTGTTTGCAGATACACTCACGGATGACGTTGACTTTGACATATGTTATCAACGTCATCGTCCTGAATGACCTTAATCTTGAAATAAGTGGCGGTTGCGATTCATTAAAAAAATATTAACAATAAAGATAGTAAAGCTTAAGATTAAGGGCAACCTCACCGATTTCAATGACCTTGATATAGTTGTCAAGGACATAAATTTAAGTAACTTTTTCTTCTAATTTAATCGTCGCTCGTTGCTTATTAAAAAGTTATTAACAAAAAAAATTTGAAATATACCAAAGCACATGCATGGACAGAAAGCACGCGCGCGCGCACACACGCACACGGGGGGTGCAAGGGGGGCCTTCGGCCGCCCTCCCGCATCCTCCCCGCCGGTAGGTAGGGTGGACCTCGCTTTACAACTTACAAAGTACGTGCTACATTGTAAAGAAAGCAAGGTCCACCCTGTCTACCGGCGGGGTGGGTGCGGGAGGGGGGCCAAAGGCCCCCTTGCACCCCCACTCCCGTGTGTGTGTGTGTGCGCGCGCGCGCGTGTGTGTGCGTGTGTGTGTGCGTGTGTGTGCGCGCGCGTGCTTCCTGTCCATGTATATCTTTGGTATATTTCAAAATTTTTTTGGTAATAACTTTTTAATAAGCAACGAACGACGATTAAATTAGAAGAAAAAGTTACTCGGAGTCATGTCCTTGACAACACATGTCAAAGTCAAGGTCATCGGAGCTGGCTCCCCTATACTGCATAATTACCATCTTTTTTTGTTAACAACTTTTTAACGAATCGCGACCGCCACTTATTTCAAGGTCAAGGTCACTTAGGACGATGACTTTGATAACATATGTATGTCAACATCACTATCCTGCGGGGGTGGGACCTTAATATGATGTTATAGCCCAAAACGGCTATAACCAAATTAGCATAATTATTAATTATTAAATATTATTTAACGTCTTCCGACTCTAACTCCAAGCCGAGGAAGACGTATAAAATTACGAGCGCAACCGCTGACAAAGCGAGGCACGCGCGGAGGCCACGCGATCGCAAGACTTGAAGAACGACCCGCCGGAAATGCAAGCAAAGAATATACATAGCTTACATCCGGGTTTTTTTTCACCCAAAATCGAGCGACACGACCACCTATGGTCCTGTCGCTAAGCTATCCCCTCCGAAAACGAATCAAACAGGAGGTGATAAAACTACCCATCTCAAACGAGCGCTAGGCAGTCTTAATCGCAAAATCACACGAAACAGTTATAATCATACAATTATATAGTGCGAATAGATTAACAATAGTAACCACGAGACGGACAAACGTAAATGGTTTATTAATAAAGAACTTCTCAGCTGATCTCGCGACGGCAGCCGCGATATCAGGCATGCGAAGCAACTCTATACCGCGATAAGCCGAGTTGAAGTGCGAGAAAGAAAAGAAGATATAAAGTTAATGTATTCGAATAAACGACCTTTTATTCTAATACGATTCCATAATTAATGAAAGCGACGAGAAGACTCTGTACGATCCTGAGCTGCTAAGTTCCAATTGGCCAACGATCCCAACAAAATCTCTGTACCTCCACGGAGGCACAACAATGCATATTTACCTTTTATTTTTAATTTGTTGTAAAAATATTACTATGTAAGAAAGTGTTCGGTAATTTGCGCCCCACTCATCACCTGCATGTGAAGCGGGTTAAACTGAATAGGAAGGTTTTTTACCATTTCATGCGATTTTTGCAATAATTAATAAGAAATTAATTAATAAAAATCAATCAATCCGCGCGAGTACAATTGCGCGACGAAACAACTCAATCTTATGCGGCGAAAAGAAACAGTTTAATGTTACATGAGTGCTCGGCGTGCGACGGGGGAGAGGGAGAAGAACGATTTACAAAAGACAATAGCCATGTATGTACATACACGTGCCGGTATGAATGGTGTCCGTTAGATGTGTGTGTACGTGTAAGCAACCGAAAATCATACATACGTATATGGATGTGTGAAGTGGCACCTCTATGTTACGATACTATAGTTCTGTTAAGAGTTCTGAGTTATTTAGAACAAAAGAAAGAGTTCTTGATAATTTTTATAAAGAGTTCTGTCCATTATCACAATGAAAGCAGATTTCGAAAAATGGGGGTGCCAACTTCACGATTTTTGACACATCAAAATTAAATAGTCCTGAGCATAGTTCTGATGCTCTTTTGAATAGTTACATAGTTCCTCATACTTTTTTGCAAGAGTTCTGCAGTTTTTAGTTTAAAAAATTAACTTCAAATATCAGAGATATTTTCGAAATCACGAGTTCTGATCGAAAATGTCAGAGTTCTGAATTACATTCGATAAGATAAATATAATCGCGAAAACCGTATGGTCCTAGCTATTATAGTTACCGAAATATTGAATTTTTAAAATTAATATACTTTTATAAAAAATTTTGGAAATCACGAGTTCTGATTAAAAATGTCGGAGTTCTGAATTATATTGGATAAAACAAGTATAATCGCGAAAACCGCATGGTTCTAGCTATTATAGTTACCGAAATATCGAATTTTTAAAATTAATATACTTTTATAAAAAAATTTGAAAAACACGAGTTTTGATCGAAAATGTTAGAGTTTTGAATTACATTCGATAAGACAAATATAATCGCGAAAACCGCATGGTCCTAGCTATTATAATTACCGAAAGATCGAATTTTTAAAATTAATATACTTTTATGAAAAATTTAATAAATACAAGTTCTAGTAAAAAATCTTAAGTTCCGAACCATACTCGATAAGACGAAAAAGAAAAGTAAAGATTTCATAACTCTAGTTTTAATTGCATAACTCTATTATATTATAGTTTCTGAGATATCGCGTTTTAACTATATTTTATATACAATATATATTGGAAATCTGGCGGCGCGACTTTTGTCATTTGATCTTAGGAGAATACCGCGTTTCGCCGCTATCTCGCAAGAGTATCGAGCCGCGCGATAGCATTGTTGTCGGCTCGATCCAAGGAAAATCGGGTGTTTCAGATCTTAATCGTTATTATTTACCACAGGCTTTAAAGATATCCCTACAAGTTAAATTTATTAATTATTTAAGTTGCTCTTAAATAATAAATTGTCAATTTTCTTTGTCTTTAATTTGACAAAAGATCATTTTAATAAAAAAGAGAAGTATGAGATCGAAATGAGATAACGAGATAATGATAAAGACAGCGCGGTGTCTTATAGCTGTCTCGCTACACGCGCTGCATTCAAGCGTAGAGCGAGTGAGATAGCTATTGGACACCACTAGCCGACATCACGTTTTGCATTGCTTTCTCTCTCGATCGTGCGACATGCGATGCAATGAATATCGGTGTAACGATGCACCCCCCATCGTTACCCGGCACGTAGCCAGCCGGAAGTCTGCCGCCCGGCGAACACCAGCCGGGCAGTGGCAGAGGCGCCTAGCGCCCTTTTTTAATCTCTCAAAACCGCGGTTGTGATAAACAACCATACGGCCGTTATACGGCCGCCGTTACGCCGAAGACCGAGCATAGCCGAGCGCTGCCGGAAGATCCCGAGCGTCACCCGCCGAATTGCCGCGTCGTTTCGCCCAGGGGAAGCGACGCGTTTACCGTAATTTACCCGCCGAAAAACAACGCGTCGTTATCCCCACCCGGGGGCGAACGACGCAATTACCGATAGACGCTCGGGTATAAGAAGACAACGTTTCGGCATCTCGAGACCAGAACGATTCCTGAATCCGCTCGAGCTGTACGCTCCGAGATACCAGAAACCGATCCTGAAAAGTCGTAGCAACGACGGAACGTGGGGTTGACGTGTTCGCAGCCTCCGCCGAGCATTCTCGGCTTCCGTGCAGTCTCCGAACTCCTGACACAAATCCGACCGACTCGACGAGAGCGGAGTGTTCGCCGCTCTCCGAGACTACGGTCTATCATTCGACCGCTCCAGCTAGCCGGATCGTGGGTTTGCGAGTTCGCTGCCCCGTCGAGTTTTCTCGACTCCGACACGCTACCCTCCACTCCGCGAACGGAAGCAGGGACGGAGAGTTCTCCGCCCGGTCGAGGGTACTCGATCTCCGCTCGCCTTCCCCGACCACTGGGAATACGCGATTAATCCCGCGACCACATTAATACTATTATCACACCGAAATACCTACCGCCTAATATTTCATTCTATTCCACGCGCCGTCAAAATAAACACGGCCTTGCCGTATACGCGCCGACCGACCGCGCCCAACTTCTTGCGCGTCTCGCGCGCCGTCAAAATAAACACGGCCTTGCCGTATACGCGCCGACCGACCGCGCCCGATTTCTTGCGCGCTTCGCGTGCCGTCAAAATAAACACGGTTTTACGGATATTGTAAGCGGTTCGATATATCGAACATCGCGCACCGAATAATCTAAGCGCATTATATCCAGCGCGTTGCACTATCCACCGCACGCTCACTATTGTACATCGACCATTGCCGAAAGAGGCAAATAAAGACAATATCTAAATCTTTCGTGTGTCTCACCTTTTCACGAGCCCTGATCCCGACCGAGTTTATCCACGCACTCGCGAAAAGCGACCCCGTTACATCGGAATACCCCCCCCCCCCGCCTCCTTCCACTTTCTCCTTCACTCCTTGATTTTCTTTGCGCTTCAAATTACACGTGCGTACGCGATTTTCATTTGTATACGGTGATGCTTTCGACTGTACATACACACCCGCCACCAAACACCATTTTTGCTGGTGTATATAACCATACAATATGCGAAACAGACAGGGAATTTATTTTACTAATATTATTTACCAACTTATACATTATAAGCTGCTTTCAAAAAAAGTATAATATTGATTCAATATTTTTTTTTTAAATACGATAAATTTTTCAGCTTATGTTTTTGCTTATCTTCGGTAATACAATTTATGACATTAAATTATTTGATACATGTTATGACTCTAAAATATGCTGTTGTTTATGAAACATTGTTGAAACTTAAATATTAGAACGTTTAAGTAGTTTTTGAATGTCAAAATCGATATTTTAAATGTATAAGTATAAATATTTTTTAACGTATATAAAGTTTTTTGACATGTATTTAAAGCATGATTTGAATATCATATTATGTTTTTTTTTTAAATAATAATAGAAAGTAAATATAAATAGAAAAATGTAGAGAGAGTAGAACTTCATTGACTTTTTTAATTTGCAACATGTTATGTCCATGTCTGGATCATTTTTATTGTCTGCACTTTTTTTTTTTTTTACTTTATTTATGTGTTTCATTTTTCTATATTATCGAAGATAAGCAAAAATGTTTGTACATGTTGCAAAAAAATTGACTCAATATCTTTACTTTAAAAGTAGAGTATAAAGTATGAAGTACTGTTTTATATACTGTATAATCAGAAGACAAATGTATCATTTGAGATCATACATTTATAGTTTATTACTTAATCTATTTTTTTTTTAAATGAATTCTTCATTTTTTGTAAATAAATCGCATATTGATTTTGATCGTCTTTTACAAGACAAGCAGAAATTACATGGAGTATTCCGCCTCGTTCCCACTCAGGAGACACTCTATTTTGATTATTATAATATTAGTGGCGCCATCTGTTAGTGACCTCGAATTATACATTTAATATATATGCGTAATGTCCTCAAATTAAACATTTAATATATGGATACTTTGAGTCCTGACCCCGAAATATGCAAAAGTCTCCAAAATATTCATTCGCTCGACATTTTGTCCCCAAAGCAAACGCTTGACATATATATATATATATATATATATATTCATTCATGTACATATACATACGCACGCACACACACACGCACATTTACAAACATATATACATATATGGATATACAAATATACATATATACACACATAATACTCATCCATTCGTATATATACACACATATATGCATATACAAAGTATCCCGTAAGAACCATATCGCCTCTCGTGTGCATCTAGGGCGTCTAGGGCTGGTTAAACTGAGTAGAAAGAATTCAAAACTATATCAATTAGATTTATAAGAAATTAAATTGTTCTACGCATTATTGAGGTCCAATAATAAAATATATTTAATAATAAAATATATTTAACTATAATTTAATAATAACATATATTTAACTATAGATATTGTTGTGAGAATCTCTTCTTTCTCTCTCTCTCTCTCTCTCTCTCTCTCTCTCTCTCTCTCTCTCTCTCTCTTTTTCTCTCTCATATTTTCTTTCTCGTTTTTTTTAATAAATATGAAGTCGGGAATATTTGACAACATCTCGAAGCGGATTTCCTAGGACAAAGTTTGGTAAATATTATTATTTTATCTATACAAGGCTGCTGTGCGCCTATTAAAGTAGCTGCTGTGCGTTCATACAGGCGGATGTGCGCCTATTAAAGTAGCTGCTGTGCGCTCATACAGGCTGCTGTGCGCCTATTAAAATCGCTGCTATGCGCTCATACAGGCTGCTGTGCGCCTATTGAAATAGTTGCTGTGCGCTCATACGGGCTGCTGTGCGGTTATACAAATTATTATTTATTACAAAGTTTTGCACTTCCAAAAATATTACTTTGTCTATACAAATCTACGCGTGTGCGCCTACAAAAAAGAAGCTATATACTTTAATATATATAATTACTCATATATAAAATAGATTATATTTTTACCAAGTTCAAAAACAAAAAATGTCTGTGCAAACAAAGGCAAATATAATTTTGATGTCTACAGAAAGAGACATAATTGTTCGAAGTGAATGGCTGACGGATATGCACATGTATCATTTCCAACGTCTGTTAGAAAATTGTTTAGATTATAGAATTGTTGAAACATGGCGAATACAATGTCCTGATACAATACAACCTGTTTCATAAGATAAAAACATATATAAATATTGCATAGTTCATCGAATTCATTTGATGGACATTGGGTTTGTAGTTATTATAACATAAAGGATATATTTATTTACGATTCTCTAAATTCTAAAAAATTACATGAACATCATAAACAATTTTTAACAAGATTATTTCCAACATATAATTTTGAAAAGCGTTCTGTCAAATTTCCTACCGTACAACGTCAACCAAATGGTAATGATTGTGGTGTTTTTGCAATAGCTTTTGCGATTTCTTCGTTATTTAATATTAAACCTGAAAAAGTAAAGTATGATCACAATTTAATGCGTCTGCATTTGTTGAAAATTTTTGAAACAAATGTAATAGAGTATTTTCCTCAAGATTTACAATATATTCCTCATAAAGTGCTTCCATTAGCAGTAGTAAAAGCAAGAGAGGTTGAAGCTATTCGTATGCGTACGAAACGTCAATATGAGACAAAACAACAAAAATTAAGATTAGAAGGAAGTTGCGAGATTTCTCAATTTAAAAAAGTTTCAAGTAATAGTCAGTTACAAACGGAATGCATTTCATAACAATGTCCAGAAATACTGACTAATTTAGAAAATAATCGTGCTAAAATGCGGCAGCAATATGCACAAGATTAGGAAAATAATTGCGCTAAAAAGCGGCGTCAATATGCATTAAATTTGGAAAATAATCGCGCTAAAAAGCGACAGCAATATGTACAAGATTTGGAAAATAATCGCGCTAAAAAGCGAAATCAATATAAACAAGATTCTGTAAGACAATGTGCACAAAAACGTGAACGTTATTATATAAATATTCAGCACGAACGAGATAGACAAAAGAAATTAGATTCTAATGACAAATGACTTTATAACAAACGATATTACCAAAAAAAGCTCAAAATTCGTCAAAACTATTACTAGAAAATATAAAAAATTCTGGTCACAAAATTCTATACAAATTCGTGATTCTTTGGAAATATTTATTGAAGATATTATGAAAAAACTCACTATTAGAGGCTATATCAAGAAACAATTAGAAGCCGAAAAAATCGTACGTTGGTGTATGCATATTAGAAACAATCATGTTCGCAATATGTACAAAATGTTAGCTTTGATTAAAAAGAAATCTGAAATGAGTTTGACTCTTGTTGCTAAATGTTTTACAATTGAAGAGAAATTACATGCGTTATGTGGCATATCCAGGCATACAGCTTTATCCGAAAATTGTTTTATTGATTCTACATACCATAATGTAACTTTATCAGATCTTTTGGAAATGAATACGGAAGAATAAGTAGTAAATATATTACTGTTAATAAAAGTATAAGCAAAAAAATCGTGGTTGTACAATACTTCATGTAAAATAAACAATCCGTTTCTAATTGACCGTTACCAGAAATTCCTCGAAACTATAAATACATGTACTTTAAAGAATGTACCAAAATTGATACAAAGTATTCATGAATGTACTATGAAAACTTCAAATGAGAAATTGGGCCATACACGTAGCTGTCATATTGATTTAACACTTTACAAAGGAATGTTTCTTTCAGTTCAATTATTATCGCCTCATTTTCCAAAAGTAAGAAATATTAAACGTTTAATTCATCAATTTACAGGTTTTTATCGAAAGATGGAAAATTTCGATAAGGCATTAGCTTGTGCTGATTTGAACACATTAAATGAAATTGTAAGTTCTGCACAAGAAAAAGCAGATACATGCAAACATCAACAAACGGATACAATTCTTAGCAGTGATGATATTTCTAAATATTGTAAAACGTTTGAGACTTTGATTAAACGTTCAACAGACACACGACGGCATATTTGTGTATTATGTGAGAAATCGTGTTATAAAAAAAATGTTTCTGAAGTCAATAATATTCAAACACAAATAAACATTTAAATTTGGAGAGATTTAATGATACATATAACAACAAAAAATTAATGCGAAATACATTTGTAATTACTGTGTAGGCAAATTTTGTAAAGGCCTAATGCCTACATATTGCATTTTGAATAATCTCTTCACAGCTGAAGTGCCCGAAATAATATCATCTCTTAACGCATTTGACTTATCTCTTAATACATGTTCTACTATTGACCCAGTAAACGATAATCACGAATTAAATATTTTAATTAGAGCTATCTCGACAAAATCAAAGATTATTTAGGAAGAGATAGTTGATGTTAAAAAAGTATTTTACGCTTTAACAAGGTTAAAGCGCAACAATACTTTATATTCTCAAATTATATTGCCAAATAATCACAATGATTTATGTTTCGCAAAATTAAAAAATTCAGAATTCCAAATAGAAGAGATACAAAATAATATAGAAGCGACATTGGATGACGAGTCTGAATTATTAAATGATCCGATGAAAGAAATCAAAAATGATATAAAAGTTACATTAGAGTATTAGAGAATCAATAGAAAGCAATGTTAACTCAAATTTCGGATGAGAGTGATGGCTATTATGAACAATATATTATTTATGCCTTATATGAAAAGAAAGCAAATAAAACTGCGACAACCTTATATCAAATGTTAAAAATTCAGGACTTGTCTTTGGATAATCGTGAACAATATTTAGATTTAATATGTTTTCCAGATTTATATCCTTTTAGTATTAACCGACAACATGAGAATAGGCAAGTCAAACTTTTTAATCATGAATTTGTTAAATGTCGTTTGACATCTAAACATCTACAGTACAGACTAAATCAACAATAAGTAGGATAGTATGGCCGGTTTTGGCTCAGTTTTGTGTGAGTGTGAGAGAGAGGGTATCGTTGGGGAGGAAGAGAGAGAGATAGTTTCGGAGCAGTTTGTAGGCGCCCGAGGGATGGAGAGCGGGCTGGGCGGGTGCATGGGGGGGTAAGTAGGGTGAGAGGGGAAGCGCGGCCGGGGGGAAGCGGTGGGTACGAGCCGCCGAGAGCGCTCGAGAGATAGCGCTCGGGGGGTGGCGGTTCCTCCCGATTCGCGACCTTGACGCGACTCGCGCTTCTAGCGCGCGATCCGCCGTCGCAATTCTTTAGGGGGGCGCGCCGCTTCTAGCGCGCGATCCGCGAGCGGGCGGCGGGCGCCCGGCGTCGACGGGGCGGGGGATCGTCGGTGGGCGGTCGAGCGGACGGAGGGGCGTCCCTCGTCGCTCTCCTCTTCTCGAGGCGCGCGTTAGCGCGAGCGCGCTTGTCGCTTTAGCGAGATGGCGAATCTTCGAAAGGTCGTGAAATAAAGAGATATCGTCGTTCTAGCGAAAGAGGAGAGGTGTTTTTATTGTTTTCTTTTACAAATTTTTTAATATATTAATAATACGATGATACGAGTACGCGAGTGAGCGTATCACGATTCTCCGAAGAGCAGAGCCTGCAGTTCGCAATCGATTATATCGTTGCGGTCGAAGTTATAGCTCTCGCGTATCATCGCGGGAATAAGCGCCTTATCGCGAGCGCCTGCCGCGATATCGAGAAAACGAATTAGCTTGTTGTCCACGCGCGCGGTTAAACCGCTTAAAGATGCAACGATGCGGTTGACGCAAAGTTCCAGATTTAATATATTTACGACGGTGCCCTTCGATACGGCTAGGCGAATTTTAGGCGTTTCGAGACGAAATATTCGGAGATTGTTGAGTTTGCCGAATCGTAGCGTCAACTGTCCGATGTGTATTGGCGTCAGACGCGCCTCGTCGCGCTCGTCGGAGCGAAAGTGCGACACAAGCGCGGGTCGTAGATCGAGCAGTTCCTTCCACGTATCCGACGTTAGCGAGATCTCTTTGCCGTGACAATCTCCGAGGACGATTTCTACGAAAGAGGGTCGGCTGACGTTAACGCTAATTTCCAGATGTTTATATGCGGTTTTGGTCAATGGATAGCGTCTTCCTAAGATTCTGAGCGGTCGCGCGACCGAGACGTCCGCATCGTGTCTTGGCGTTCGATCGCGATCTCGTCTAAAAAATAGATATGAGCGATGAGAAAAACGGTGTTAGCGAATTATTAGTTCGAATAAATGTTCGATAGTCTTACCCATTGTCCATTTTAGCTTTTTTAGCGTATTCCGCGCTATCTTCGCGGTCTCGTTCGGTTAGTCTCGATCGATCGTCGAATGAGTGTTGCTGCTGCGGTTGTCCCCCCATTGTCGCGTACATCGTCGCTCGTTTTTTCTCGTTCTTTCTCGTTTGTTCTTTTTCGCGCGTTAGCTTCGGTGTTCTCCGTCAATAATGAAGCGCTTAATGGATGGACGGTCTTTATATACTCGCGTAGAGATCGCTTCTTCCCCTTTCGCGCGTTTTCTCTTATATATTCTATTTTTAAAAAATAACGGTAGGATCGCTCTAGTCGTTCTCATCGTCGATTCTCTCTTTCTCGATCGTGTCGCTGAGACGATAGACGCAACTAAGGAGATCGCGCAATTGCCTTAGCAGTCCATCCGTAGGACACTCGATGCCGAGCGCGTGTAGATCGAAAGGACCCGCCGAGGTTACGGTATTTGTAAATTCGTTGAAGGCGTAGAACTGACGTTTGGCGAAGAAATATAGATTACCATCGATGTATCGGAAGGCCGACGTTATCGCGGACGGAATTCCGGGAAATATATCTTTTAATGGAGCGTGTCTAATGACTATCATGTGACACTCGTCGATTTCCGCGACTTTATCATCGTCGTATATAGCGTAGGTTCGTCCCGTGTGCGTATTTATCGCTGCGTTGATTTTAACGTTTCGGGGAAGTTCGATATCGTGGAGATATCTCAGCCAGCCCGATTTTAGTTTAAGACTGGGATATTCCGCGAGGTAGATCGAATCGTTCGCGAATAGCGCGAAATCGCCCGAGGGTCTTCGATACGCGGCGGATAGACGCGTAAAATTCGCCGGTAGAAACGTCGCGTAATCCGTGAGCGTCATGGGTCTACCGTAACGCTTTTCGGTCATGTCGACCGACCATATGTTGCGGCGATTAGCTATATATAATCGATGATTCATTATTAGCGCGGCGTCCACGCGTCGTAATGCGCAGAGATCCGCGCGCGCTGGGTCGGTCGGCGCGACGCTCGTCGTCGCGGGCGCCGCGGTGGTCGCAGGAGTCGCCGTTGGATAGTTTCCGTCGTCGTGAGATCCGTACAGATTCTGTATAGCGAGAATGTCTTCTATGCTCAGCTTAACTGGAAATTGATTCTCAATGTCGGGTATATACGGGAACATTAGAGTCATTGCGCATACTATGCTGTAGACCCAATGCGTGGCCGATCTCGTGCGTTAGCGTTTGTAGCAGGTAATGCGTGTCGGGAGGATTTTTATTTAGATACACGTGCCACGGTTCGGAATCGTCGACGTGTATTTCCGATGTGAAGTCGGTTGTTCCAGAGGGAAAAAATGCGTGAGCTAAGGCTCCTCCCGGACCGTCGAAGGCTGCCGGGCAAATACCGACGCGTCGGTAAACGTCGCGACGTTTCGACGATTCGCGTAAGTGTGCGCGCCCGTTCGATACGATATTAATATATCGGGGTGTAACGGGTCGCGTGCAAAAGTTAGCGATGAGTTCGCCGCCCATAACGCGAACGTCGTTTCGGCCGTTCGCGAGATTTCCTCGCTAGCCATCTGAAAATTCCATGCGAGACGCGTCTTCGGCCATTTTCGAGCGATCGGGCTATACGCGCGATCGGGAATATCTGCGAGACCGCATCGCGGTTTACGCATAAGGTGAAGCGTAACGGCGTTTAACGCGCCGTTTCCCGATAATTGATAATATTCTTGAAACAGCGATAGTGCGCGACGCAGAGATGTCGCGTTATCGGACGACAGTGATTCTCCAAAAGTCTTTTAGAAAACCGTATACGCGCAGAAAACGAAGCGCCTCGATTCTTTCCGAGTCGAAGGGCGCGGCGACCGTTGTAGCGACGAGCATCGTCGCTAGAGTGAGAATCGTCCTCGTATTAGTCATCGCGCGAAGCGGGGAAGACGCGGTAAACTGTTGAGAGACGCCGAGCGCGATTGATTCGCGCGTTCCGCGAGACGCCTATTTTTATCGGCGACGAATAATGTGGGTGGGTGGGGAGAGGGAGAGGGAAACGCGTTTCTTTCGACGTCGAGCGTTTGGAATGCGCGTTATCTAGCGGACGCGCTCGAGTTCCTCTTTTGTTTTTTCTATTTTATTATTCGTTTGTCCTTTAAGAAGGACATTCGATGAGCGATTAAAGATATCCCTTCGAACGATACGCGTTATCTAACGGATGTTTTCTGTTATTTCTATTTTATTATTCGTTTGTCCTCTAAGAAGGACATTCGATGAGCGATTAAAGATATCCCTTTCAACGATGCGCGTTATCTAACGGATGTTTTCTGTTATTTCTATTATTCGTTTGTCTCCTAAGAAGGACACTCGATGAGCGATTAGAGATATCTCCTTCCGGTAATGATAAATTAGAGATATCTCCTTCCGGTAACGATAAATTAGAGATACCTTTTAGATACCCCCTAGATACTTCTTTCCGGCGATGATGATCTCATTGTTCGCAGAGTATTCGGAATGCGCATTATCTAACGGATGTTTTTGTTATTTCTATTTTTATTATTCATTTGTCCTCTAAAAAGGACTCTCGATGAGCGAGTAGAGATACCTCCCTTCCGGCAACGGAGCGGTCGCGGAAGGAAAATGCGGCGCGATCGATAAATTGTACCGCAACATCCCGCGCGTCGATCTTTATAAAACGCGAGATAGTTTCGAGAAGCGTTAAAGTATTCTCGCTCGCGAGATAACGAAGCGCGAAACGACGGAACGTGAAGTGACGAGAATTAAAATCGGTCGTGAACTGTTCGATATGGAACAAATCGAACAGATAATTAACGCGGCCGATTATATTAATGTAAACGTAGACTTAATCGCGATAAAGTCTTATGTTTTGGGAGATCTCGCCACGGATTTGCGTGTGGAAGCGCAAGGTGTTATTGAAACGAAGACGTAGATATTGCGCGTTTAATGTAAGTATCTAATTGAAATTATAATAAATTATAATAAATTATAATAAATTATAATAAATATTTTTACTAATTTTTACTTTTACTAATTTTTACTAATTTTTACTAATTTTTACTTTTGTATTTTAGACAAGAAATAGAGAGCTGTATAAGAACAGCGCGAGAATCGCTCTACGATTTAATAACTAGAACGAGGACTATGCTCGCACAAGCGCAAAGCGTTCATAGCGCATTGCGCGACGCTCGTCGACGCGGCGAGCGCGATTTCGCCGTTCCCGAGGTTAGGCGAGTCGTCGCATTACCGATCAACGAGGAGTCCGAATCGCGACCGATCGGTGAGCTCGAATTGCGATCGATAGAGGACGAGGCCGAACCGGCGACGGTCGACGAGGGTAAATCGCGGGCGAATGTACGATTGGCGAACTATGAGCCCGAATCGCAATCGTTCGACACGGAGTAATTTTACGCGTTAATAAAGCGCATTTGTAAGATATAATTTTTATGAATAAATGCTATATGTTAAGCGAAACGTTAATTTTTTACGCTCTTCTTTCCTTCTTCCGCATCTTCTCGTTCTCGCGCTTCTCGTAATAACCATCTGTGTCCGCATTAAGTATAGTATATTTAAATAGTATATTTAAATAGTATATTTAAATAGATTTAAAATCTCTATAATTAAGTTTGTTACGCGACCGCGATAAAGGATGCGACAGCGATAAAGGAAAAACGCGGTTTGTTCGTATAACGTGTATTTTGCAACAATATAATATATTCATGATTAAACTTATAGATTATATAATTGACTCAATACAGTATAATTATATATAAAGTTTAAAATATATAAAATTTAAAATATATAATTAATTTGATACATTATATATAATTTAAATTTGTAATAAACCGCTTTCGCGAGGCGGTCGTGGATAACTCGGTCGGGATCCGGGGCTCGTGAAAGGGTATCGAGAGACGAACGATAGATGCGTTAGGTAAAATATAATTTATTGCGTTTAAATATGTGTGTATACAGAGTGAGTGTGTGTGTAATTATTGTATGCGTCGGTGTGTGCGCTTGTGTGTGAGTAAGGGATAAGCGAGCGAGTGCGTGTGCGAACGTGTAATATCTGCGTGGGAGTTACAATGTATCTCGCAAGTATGTGTGTGTGATCGTGTGTATGCAGCCAAACGCCCTCGTGTATGTGTGTGTGTCGGAATTGTCTAGCGGCGGTCGTGTCGGTCGCGGTGCGTCCGAATTACATGTACGGATTCACGGATGCACGGTGCAGAGCGCGATTTCGGCGATTCGTAAATATATCGATTACGAGAGCGGATTTAGATTTCGGCAGGGGCCGCTAACTACCGGGCGGTAATTTCGGTCGGGTCGGTGGGCGGTCCTTAAACGTGTCGGTATTGATCTGATTGCGTCGATCGATGTCGCGGCCGGGTTAGATCCTCCCCCTTGAGCGGGACTTAGCGCGCCGTATTAATGGCGAGTCCGATCGCGGTAATGGCGGTCGCGGAATTACCGCGAGTTCGCGGATATCGCGATATTGCTTCGTCGGGGATGATTTTCCCGTAGAATGCAGGAGTGCAACGGCCGACGGGAACACCCGTCAATGGCAGGGAACTCCCTACCACTGGATGATCGCCGTTGCACGCAGGTGGACGGATGCGTGTGAGGTGTCGAGAACTCCCGACGGAGGCTGAGTACGCCAAACCTCGTGTTCCTCGGTCGCAGAGATGTTTAAAGGATCGCTCTTAGAGATGCCGCAAACTCTCGGCGGAGGCTGGGTACTCCCAACCCCGTTTTCTCTCTCTTCGAGCGTGTGTTAGGATCGTTCTGGATTCCAGGCGTCGTACTGACTCTGGCGGTTGCGGAAGATCTCGTCTCGATATGGAAAATGTGCCCTTATTTATACCGCTTTTTCCGGCGGGTGCGCGTGCGTAATATGCCTGATTGTTTTAAGGCATATTGTTTAAATTTGAACCGTCGCGCGCGACTCGGGTGGTTTCGGGAACGGTCGGTACGGTTACCCGAGCGCGGCGACGATTCCCGGTAAACAACGCGTCTTGACGGCGGTTATAAATTTGAACGCTTTTCTTTATATCTTAAAAATGGGCGCTCGGCGCCTCCGCATTATGCCCGACCGGTGTTTGTCGGGCGGCGGACTTCCGGCGGATCGACGGCCGGGTAACGATGGAGGGATGCATCGTTACAAATTTATAGATTATATACAATAATATACAATAATGTAATATAATTTATAATATAATTTATAATATAATTTATAATATAATTTATAATTTATAATTTATAATATTATAATATAAAATCAATCGCGCATATATTTGCGCATATTGCGCAAATGATCGCGCCGCTCGAACCACCAATCGTGCAGTTTGCAAGCGTTTTCTAACGCGCGAAAGGCCCGCGAAGCGTTCAGAGTCTCCAGACGTTCGATGTCTTCGTAATCGGCGTCGATAGTCTCGACGGAAACGGCTATGTCGCGATCGTCGGCGACGTTTCCTAAGATCTCAATCAACCACTTCTTCTTCTCGTGACCTTTGACATAGATCTGCACCGTCGAATCGGGGCTAGATCCTCGACATATGGCATCTCGAACGAGTTTTTTCATCGACCCGTAATTCGTGTGTCCATCGTTCCACTTTAGCTGGTGATGATTCGATATCAGCCAACACGCTCGCGATTTTTCTGCTCTCGTGAGCAGATTCCACGACATCGGCGAGCGAAAGATGTGATGCGTCAATTCTACACCATTTCTTAATACGGCTACTTCTTTCTCGACAAATTTTTCGTTAACTACGAAACCTTGAAGATCGACAAAGATCGGTGCTATCATCGTCGTTGTTAGCGATACTCGAAGTGTTTCTTTCTAGATTTTTCTAAGCGTTTTATTCTTTCTCTATATTTTTTAGAGTATCGTTGCGCTTACACAATTCTGCGCACGACGTTAGTGAGCGGATTGTATTCTACCACTCGATCGTGAATAATAAGACAGTAAGCTGTGGTGTTAGAGGGGATGTTTTCCTTACAGTCGAACTCTATCCGAACGTCCACAGTGGCGCTTTTAATCGACTCGTTCTGTCGAGAACAGTCGATGACTACGAGTGGGCCGTGAGTTAAAAATTTATTTAGATTTAAGAGCGTTTCGTCGTTTTCGCATCCGTAGTACGTTTTTCGAAATTTCGAATACATATCATATAACACGGCGACTTTATGTTTATCCAAATCTAGATTCATGTCGTCGTAAGGATAAAAATCAGAATTAAGATACAGTTTGACATTAGTTAGTTTGCAATCATCGAATAAAGAAGGCTCCTCGGACAGAACGTTCTTCTTTCCAGATTGTAGCGCGAAGATAACGTATCGCGGTTTCTCGAGTTGTGTCGCCGCTTTGACGGCCCACGAGTGTTTGGTCGTGCTCTGTAGAAGCGGAAACTCGTAGAGATCCCATGAGCGAAAAGCGACGCTCAAGTATCGTCCACTATCTAATGTGCGCAATAATCTTAATTTATTAACATCATTCAATACTATATGAGGCTTCGCCATTGTATTTTTAACAAAACGATTTTAGGTTCTTGCGTTTCGCGCGATATAACGCAATTGTTATCGTTGCGCGCTCGTATTAAAATAAGCTCGTGTCGCGCGTTGATCACAACGCGCTTGTAATCTTCGCAAAAACCTAATAGCACGTTAAGAGGTACGCAAAAATTAAAATCACCGATCGACGAATGAGTTGTCGCTAATAAGTCCCATCCAGCGTTTTTTAATATTTTGTTTCTCTCGACCGTCAGCGACGCGTAATTCTTAATCGTGCTCGTTATTCCAACGTTTCTGTTTCGATCGATCTCCACGCCATCGAGCTCGTAGCGAATTTCCTCGAACATAAACGCCGCGCAATTGTTCACTAATCTCGTTACCGATGCGATTTCCCCTTGCGCGCTCGATGCTTCCTTCGACTCGAGTCTGCCCTCAACGTAGAGAAAACTGTCGCAAGGTAACGTATACAAATCTTGCTGTTGTATAGGAATTCGTATCTCATCGCTATTTCCAAATGTAGTATTGGCGTAAGGGTTGTACGTGTGAGTTTCGATCTTGACGATGCGATCGTCGAAGATCGGCTCCCCACTGATACTTAGAATGTCGCACATTCCGCTTTTTACGAAAAAGCGGTCCTCGGTACGACAAAACCCAAAGAGCGCAGAAAAGTCTCGTTGGCGGCGGTTAGTTTTCCTCCCTTTTTTCTTCTCTTTTCCGCGTTTAGAGGTGACGCGACAGCGATAATGGGTGCGTTTCTCGCGTTCGATCCGTTCACTACGAGAATCGCGCGCTTCTCTACCGTTTTCGTCGCACGTGTAGACGAATCGTAATTTCTTCGCCGTGAAAATCGATCAATTTTCCGTTTTGGTCCACAACACGCACGTTTATATCGGTAATGGTCCGTGCGATGATCGGAAGGTAAATGATCTGCGTTGGAATCTCCGACACTTTATATCCGGGTGGAACGTTAGGCGCGAATTCGTGTATAGTATGCGCGGATTTGTCGTTATGATACGCTCCTGTTGTGACGTTACACTCTACTCGAATAAGGTTAATGGCCATAATATTTATTGGTTTATCGGATGCATACCATTTATTCGGTTGTAATACACGAGACGAGAAACCCAGGAGCGAACCGATATTATCGGGTTTTGTGAAATTTACTCGATACGCGCATTTAATTTCGCTTCTCATAGTGTTATCGTTACCGCGAAGCGTTATAGAATTTTCACTTTTATCGCCATTCTCATTATCTTCGAAATAATCGTCATCAACATCGTATATGTAATCGTCATCATTCGTTTCCGGTTTTTCATTTTCGCGTTCTCGTTCTTCCTCTCTCGCTCGTCGTTTATGACGAATCGCCGTTCTTAGATACGCGTTTATAGCACTTGATTCGTAAGATCCTATTGGAATCGCGATAATTTCGTCATTATTATCGAAGTAAAATTTATTATTCGTGGAATTTATATTCGGTATCGTATTATAAGTTTCAAAATTGGTTAAACCTAATTCGTAATCGTCGTCGTTTAAATCGAGAGGCGGAAAATAACTCGCCGCGAGAATACTGCTTCGTCCGGAAAGAGTGAGAGTCAGCGACATGATCGGCGAGAGCGATCGAACTGCGTTCGATCGACGAATAACGGTTGATATTATAGTCGACGATTCCTCCAATCGACTTCTCGGAGAAATCGAAGATTCAATAGTCCGCAAATATTCTGATCGCGCGTCTGCTCGGAGCGACGATTGTATCGAATGTTCGCGCCCGAGATAACGCGCAAGTTCGCGCGGAGGACGAAGATCGCCGAAACCGTCGTAGTAAATTGCGTCGTCCCCTTTTTTCGCGTACGCCACCCAATGAGTACCCGGTCCGGATGCGTCGTCTAAATTCACAATGCCGCTCTCATCGCGGCGCGCTTGCGACGGAAGCGCGTTGCGCATAAACACACCTCTAAAATGAGGTACGCGCGAGAGTATCGCCGCGCGATTTAATTGTTCGTTCGTCGTTGCTCCGACGGATGGGAGGATCTCTAGCGTCTGTTTACGCGAAGTTTTTTTTTAGCTCTTTTTCTCGTTAAGGACACGCCACTCCCGCGTTTGTACGGCGCGAGATATAAACCGCGACCTTCCATCGCGCGATCGTGGCGCTGCAACTCCTCCAGCTGTCGTCGCGCTGCTTTGCGATCGTTCACTGCTTTCGCGATTCCCGCCGCTCCCCCGGCCAAAGAACCGAGAGCTCGCAATAACGGTAGCAGGGGTAAAAAGCCGCCGCGTTTCGCTATCGGAAGCGTTCTTTTTCTCGTAGCAATTATTCTCCTTTTGTTCTTTTTTCTCTTGATTTTCGTTGTACCCATTCCAAGTTTTGTCTTCGATTTCATAGCCATCCATACAGCCGCCGCGGCGGCTCTCTCGCCGAGAGTCGAGTCTTTAGCTGCGACGCGTTCGCGCGCTCTTTTGGCGAGCGCGTGGTCGGCGACGTGTCGATCAGCGAGCTCGCCGCTCCGCGAGTCCGCGATATCGTGCTCGCGGCAGGCCGCGTCTAGAGGATTGACGCCTCGATCGCCTCGCGCGAGTCGTTTCGCGAGACGAGTACCCGGCCCGCAAAATTGATATCCAGGTATATGTAGTTCGAAAGGGAGCGCGTTTATCGCTCTATTCAACAAGCCAGCACCATAACTCACACCGTACTGCTGTTTCGCGAATTGCATTCGCCGCAATCTTTAACAAGCGGCGCCGGACCGTCGATGTGTGTTCGTTGCCAAGGGCGATTATAATGCTCTAGACATCGACGGTAGCGCCGCACTTCCGGATCCACTCTTATGTATTCAGGCAGTTTCTCCCACAATCGTTCTACGTAGCGACCGAAATGCTTTAGTAAAATTATTTTTGGAATATACCGCAATTGATCGGTGGTGAAATCGAGAATATCGTCGCTATCTATTAGTAAGATAAACATCTCGATTCACCGCGTGCAATTCGCTACTGCGCGATTGATGGCGATCTATTCGTATATAAATAAAAAGGTCTCGCCCTGCCTCACGCGAGTGTACCTCGCACGCGCGCAGCAAGAGGAATGCGTTTCGTGCGGCAACCGATCGCGATAAAGGTGACGAACCTCGACAATAAAACGCGACCGTCGAAAGAAACGCGTAGACACGGTCGTCTATTACCGAGCGCTATTCGCTGCGTCATTTGCGGGCCTTCTAGTTGCGGCAAAACAAACGCATTAATAAGTTTGTTGGAGAGTCCGCATGGCGTACGCTTCGAGAACGTTTATGTTTACTCAAAGTCGTTGCAGCAGCCTAAATATCAATATTTAGAAAATTTATTAACACCGATGGAAGATATAGGTTATTTCACATTTTCTAATAACTTTGACGTTATTTCACCCAGCGAAGCTCTCCCGAATTCGATATTCGTGTTCGACGATGTAGCGTGCGACAAACAAAATACTATCAGGGAATATTTCGCTATGGGTCGACACTCGAATGTCGATTGCTTCTATCTGTGCCAAACGTATGCTAAAATACCGAAGCATTTGATTCGAGATAACGCTAATCTGTTAATTCTCTTTAAACAGGATGGTACTAATTTACGTCACGCATACAACGATCACGTGAACACGGATATGTCGTACGAGAATTTTCACGCGCTATGTCGCGCGTGTTGGCGATATAAATATGGTTTCTTAGTGATCGACAAAGATAGCGCGCTCCGCGCTGGTAGATACAGACGAGGATTTAACGACTTCATTGTACCGTAGAGCGATCAGTTGTCGCGAATACGTCGAACGCGTCGATCGCTCTCTCGCGAGTTAGAAGAAGTTGCAATGGCCTCGATGGATATCGGTGAACGCGAAAAGACAGCAAAAGAGATAGCTAAAACGCGCGCATCGATTCGTAAAAAACACAGAGCATTGAAGACCGGAAAAATGGAAAGCGAGATCGCGATAGAGAGTCGTTTCAAACCGATCGTCGAACCGCTGCGGCGCATCGCTGATCGCGCCGAGCGAGACGAGATAGAGCGAAACGAAATTAAGCGCGAAATGATAAAACAAGACGCGATCGACGTTTCACCCTCGACGAGCGTCGAGGAAAAATGAAAAGACGAAGCACTAACTCCCGTTTGGAAAAAACCTAAAGCGAAACGAATACGCGCTCGACGACGATTGAACGCCGTTTCTACTCCATTAAACGAGTCTTCCGTCGAAAGAGATCCATTCGCGCGAAACGAAACCGAAGAATATGAAACGTTCGAATCCGAGAGTCTCGAATCGCCCTCGATGCCCGAAATACCCGTTAGACAAATTTCGCGAATTTCTCAAGATCGCGAAATATCGCACGGTCGACTAGGACCGTTAGGGCGAAAATATATGGGGACTCTTCTCGGCGGAGAAGCGCCGAACGAGATTGATCACGTTTACGGAGTTTACATCGGCGAGAAAAGTGCTCGGCGATAAGCGATTTGACGTAGACGCGAATGATTCCATATTTATAGATGAGATTAAATATATCGGTACTTCCGGTTTATACGAATTAATTTTTATGAAAATTCCTAATAGTCTCATATATACAGAAAAAGATAAATTAACATACAGAAGTATATTGTTAACAACGAACGCTCATAGACGTGATCATGACGCTAAAAAATCTGTCTTAGGAAATAAAGGATACAAATACAAATTCATTATCGCTCCGCTTATTCATAGCAGCGGCGCGAAAAAAACAGGCGCGGGTCGCGTATCGTCGACTATGCGTGTCACGAACAATAAAATCAATTACGTCCATTGGGACGATCCGAACGAATTAGTGGATCGTCTGCGATTGTTAGACGCTTCGCGTCGAGCCGGCAACAACGCTCACGAAAACGAGATTCTATCGATAATCGAGGAGCTTCGCGAAACAGGAGCGATCGTATAAATTGAACTGTCGCGTAGATGACCGTTGCAGTCGTACGCGGAATTCGCGATGTCCGTGAGCAAATTTGGCTCGCCTTTAAAAAATCGAGGCTACGACGCGAGAACCGGAAGACTACGTCCGGCTATCGAGTCTTTGCGAAATTACGTGCGCGATAACGCGCTGTGTTTAAGCTCTTCCATCGAGTACGACGCGAGAGAGCGTAAGATAAAACGCTTGGCTCAACCTGAGGAGGACGCCGATGTGACAAGCAAAAGCTACGTCGAGGGAATCACATCGCAATTGAGAAAAGACGCGAACGAGGCGGGGCAAGGCGTCATTCTACTGTTCACGAGACTCGCTCAGCTCGATAGCGCTTTAGGTAAACGAATAGACGTCGCGGAGAGTTTCGTTTCCGAGATAAAAACGCGCGATGACGTTCTAAATAAACGAATAGACGCTGTGGAAAATTCCATTTCGAGAATAGAAACGAGCGCTAACGCTCTAGATAAACGGATCGATGTTTTAGATAAACGAATCAAAGGTTTAAGCGATCAAATCGAAGTCGCGAAAAAAACTATATCGCTCAACGCGGCGGAGTCCTCGACGAGAAACGCGAACGATCGTAAAGTAATGTTCAATCAAGGTAAAGCAATACGAGAACTAAGTCAAAAATCGCTTATCGCGGCGAATTCCGCGGTGAAATCCGAGACGAAGATACGAGAATTGGAAAATTCAACGTCACGATTGAAGAGAGACGCGGACGAGCTATCGGGAAGAGTGAGAGAACTGGCAAAGATTAGCGGGAGCGGCGAACCGCTCGAAAGAGAGATTAGCGGGAGCGACGATCCGCTCGAAAGAGAGATTAGCGGGAGCGACGAGCCGCTCGAAAGAGAAATTCAATCCAACGTTATTCTCGAGAGAAAGAGAAGAGAATTATGAGCGTCAAAAATCGAAGACTAGTCGAGGAATTGCACGCGCCCGCGAGAAGAAACTTCCCGCGTCGTCGCGTTGCGGTGCGCGGGTACGACGATCTATGGCAAGCGGATGTGGTCGAGATGCGTCCTTACGCGAGACTCAACAAAGGCCACAACTACATACTCACCGTTATCGACGTATTAAGCAAATACGCATGGGCTGTACCGCTTAAGAGCAAAAGCGCGAACGAGGTTACTCGAGCGTTATCTAAAATAATGCGAGACTCTAAGAGGTGTCCGAAAAATCTGCAGACCGATAAGGGAAAAGAATTTTACAATGCCGATATGCGAAATTTCGCGAAGAAGCGCGGAGTAAATCATTATTCGACGTATTCGGTGATGAAAGCGTCGATAGTCGAACGATTCAATCGTACACTCAAAAATTCTATGTGGAAGTACTTCACGCTAAACAGAACGTACAAGTGGATCGACGAGTTACCAGGACTCGTCGAGGAATATAACACGCGAAAACATCGCACTATAAGTATGAGACCTGTCGACGTAACTCCAAAAATTGCCGATAAACTTTTAAATACTGTATACAGCAATCTAAAAATCGCGGCTCCGGCGAAATTCAAAGTAGCCGATCCGGTACGCGTCAGTAAATTTAAAACGATTTTCGAGAAAGGCTTCACACCCAACTGGACTACAGAGATTTTTCGAATAACTAAGATACAACGGACTAATCCCGTAACGTATCTGTTAAAGGATTCGCGCGGCGAGCCGATCGCTGGAGGATTCTACGAGCACGAGTTGCTGCGCGTTGGCGATCCCGACGTGTATCTCGTAGAAAAGGTGTTGCGTCGAAAGGGTGACAAGATTTACGTGAAATGGTTAGGAATGGACGAATCGCACAATTCTTGGATAAATAAAACAGCTGTATTATGATAAAAATGTATTTTTATTAAATAAAACTACATATTATACATATTATACATAAAATACAATTAATAACATTTTAATTATTTTTATTAGTTTAATTTCTGATACAATATTACATATTAAATCTTGTGTTACCAAAAACAAAAAAATCTTAGAAAAAATTGTAAACATGTTAAAACTAAAATAATCGTATAATTATAAAACAAAGAAAAAAATAATAACACAATACAATTAAAATTAAACAAAAATAATAACACAATACAATTAAAATTAAGGCTTGTGAAAATCGATTAAAATTAAGGCTTGTAAAAATCGATTAATTCGATTAACCGTTTAACCGGTTAAAAACGAATTTACTAGTTAAAATCGGTTAGAGTGATTACCATTATTCTATTAATCTTTAAATCGGTTAATCATTTAATCGATTATTCCGATTAATTAATATATATTTATTTTTTATAAATAGCTTGTAATTTTGTACGAGTTCTCTTTTGCGCTCCACATAAATTCTTTCTCGCGCCGCTACGCGGCCGCCACATCCTGCGTTCTCTCTTTTGTGCTTTATGCGGACTCTTTCTTACATTTTATATACATTCTTCATCGCATTGTTAAGCGAACGTCGTATCTCGCGGTAGCTTTTTTCTCGCGTTGCTCTATATATAACACTTTCAAGAATATAATAAAGAGTCATGGAAATCATCGATCTGTCTAATTCGCGACTAATCTCGCCTCGATTTATGGCAAATTCTCGCGTTCTGTCTCGTTTGCATGTAGCATGATATATGTTCTATGCCAATGAGGGAGAACGTGAATTTGCCAAATCGAGTCGAGATTAGACGAGACTTAGACAGAATGGTGGTTTCCACGACTTTTACATCGCAAAAACACACAAAAACAGTTCGTCTTTTTGGCGTTATATACGAATTTTTTTCGCGTTCTATACGAGTTCTTTCTCGCACCGCTACGCGGCCGCCGTATCCTGCGTTCTCTCTTTCAAACTTTATACGTACTCTTTCTCGCGCTCTGTATACATTCTTTATTACGTCACTATGATAACACTAAAACTCGCATTAACATCTTTTTCACATTATTCTATATAAAACACTTCCGAGAGCATAATAGAAAGATCGTGAAAATGTACGATCAGTCCTATTTATAATAGATTTTAACAAAATCTATTATATATAAGACTGATCGAACATTTCCATGATTTTTTTATTAAAATCTATTATAAATAAGACCGATTCATTTTTATTATTTTATTAAAATCTATTACAATAAATTATATTCAAATTATATTATTCGCGCAAAACGCGTGTTCTTCGAAACGATTCGTAGAACGTCCATCGATGTTTTAAATCTCGAAATTTCAAATCAAAGAATACAAACCTGTGATGTAAAATTTATATACTTTGATATGAAATTAGAAATACATCTCTTCACGATAATTCGTAGAATATTAATCAACGGTTCACGAATATTTCGAGTCTTGAAATTTCAAATTAAAGAACACAAGCCTGTGATATAAAACTTGTATACTTTAATATGAAATTTAGAAACGCGTCTCTTCGATATAATTTTTCTTTTGAGTTAAAAATATGTATTTTTCAGTTAGAAGTTCTTCTCGAACTATTATTTTCGACGCAACCGTGAATTATATCGAAAATATAATGGTAATATATTATTTATAAAATATGTTTATATTAACAATAAACTACTAACTAAAGTTTAAATGTTTTAAGAAACGTATAGTATTTTTTCGCTCCTTACAGCGGTATTTTATAATGTCCCCACGGTAACGTATTCGTAGTTCCCGATATCGTGTATCGTTTGTCATCGTGCGGACTGAGCGCGATCTTCAACTCCGATACTATATACATCTCGTGTAACTCGGATCTTATACAAAACTGCTCGCGCTTCATCTCGATCCCCTGTCGAAGACAGCGCGCGTAATCGTCAAACGTTATCGTTCTCGCGACAATGCCGCTCTTAACACCCTTGATTCTTTTTGTATCGCTTTTACCGGCGACTCGCAGCGCGTACATCTTCGCTCTGAGTCCGATAAATTCGGTCATAATCACGCCAGCGTTCTCATCCTTCATCGCACTGGGTATTTTCTTATTAGCGAGAGGCATTCCGTACGCGTTGCCCGTTGCGTAATCGCTTGTATCGAATTTGTCGATATCGCGCTTCATATTCTCGTACATGTCCTCGCACTCGACGCGATAAATGAGACTATCCGTATCGGTGTACATTATTCTACACTTATCTCGATACAATGGTAGCATGTACTCGTAGTGAAATTCGTATAAACGAATCTTAGATATGTCGAGAATGCACATACCTACATAAATCGGTTTATTGAATTTAACCTCGAGTTTACGCAATTCTACAGCTATGAGATCCTCCGCGAAAACGCTTCTACTGTGAAAATTCGGCTTCGCGATCATCGCCTCCGCGCCGTATCGCCCGTCCCATCGAGTCACGAATCGAACATTCGAATGATTGCGCACGTTCCCCATAGTTTTGCCAAACACGGCATTATTCATTAATTTGTATAGATTTTTCTCAAACTCGTTTTTCGCGTTAATTCGTAATAGTGTATTCAGTTCGATGTATTCGCGCAGCCATGAAGATTGCGCGAATCGCAATATTCTGTGTATTTTCGTAATGCGTAATCCGTGTCGAACGCATTGCTGCAAATTGCGATAATATATTACGTAACGGCTCTTATCCTACAGTGTGGCGAGAAGCTTCTCGTCTCGTTTTCCGGGCGGCTTATCGCGCGTCGGGCAGAATGGCAAGTCAGCGTGAGAATCGTGAAGGTCGGACGGATATGCAAGGTCGACCTCTAGAATATAACCGATAGGCGAGTCCGATGTCACGGACATTAAGTCAACGCTCGTAACGTTATCGACCCATCGAAAATTTTCGTAAGGCAACGATTGACACATCGCCCATCCATACAAATTATTTATATCGAAGTACATGAGATACGACGATGGTTCCGAAGGATCGTATGACTGTAAATATTTGTTATTAGCGCGCGCGTATCTGTTGGAACATTGACTTAGCCCGCCGCGTATTCCGCGTTCCACGAACATCACCATATCAATGTCGGTTAATAATTCGAATTGCACACCCGTATACTTTAACATAGCGTCCCATGTGTATCCCGGTAACGTGTAATAATACGCAGGATCTAAATTATAACTTCTCATACACGCGTCACGAAAATCACGAAAACATCGGCCAATAGAAGAACGTCGGTCTTTAAATACAAATCGCTATAATCGCCTAACGTTTCGACGCGAAATCGCTCCCAGACTCTTATCGCGCGCGCGTAATCGCTCTCAGATATCGCGTCACCGGTTAGCGAACTGTGAAAAGCCTCGCGCGGCGGTAGACAAGTCTCCAACAATTTATCTACGTCGTCGACATACTCGTACGGAAATACACCCTTTCGCGCGAGAAGCTCGAAATCGGCGTCGCTAAGATCGGAAAATTCCGAACGCGCGATCCTCAATTCGCTTTTGTCTAGATACGACGCCAATTTCTCGAGACTCGCGCTTAGAAATTTGAAAGAATCCACGAAACGCAATTTCAAGCGTTTCCCGAACCATCCCTCGTCCCACGCATCTTCGATGTTCTTCGTGAAAGAAATATACGTTTCTTTCGTTATCGGCAATATTTCCACGCTACCGGGAAAAGCGTTAGCTACATCTTTAATGATAAAATGCGCGTCGTAACCCGATAAATTGTGAAAGAATACGGGAATTACGTAAGTATCCTTATAATTTAAATTACAATTTGAATGCGCCGGACCTCTGTACCGTCCAATCAGATGACAGTGATCGCGCACGCGAGCGTCTCCCGATTCGAACGATTTCTCGCATATGCTGCAGCGCGTCGCGTTTACGAATCTCTCCCATTCATCCGATGTAAGATTCGTCATAGAAGCATCGATATCGAGAATAGTCTTCGCGCGAAGCGCTAGATCGTGCAGTTCTTTAACGAACCACAATACGCAATTTTCACCGCAATAAGCTCTGTAGGTAGCTCGTAGAGCTAACGCCATCGAGCGCGCATCGCGCGTAATATCCGGCGCTATAGACTTCGTGATGCTGAACGATAGATGTATTCGACGTTCTCCTCTCCTCTTTCTTCTTCAGTACGCATTCGAGATCAGCGTACACCACGAATGGAAGTCGCTCCTTTCTACTATAGTTGCGAAACTCTAACCATTTGTCGTCTTTGGTAGGAAGGACTATAGCGCACTCGTTCATCCTTCCGCAGTCCACGCTGTGAGCCGATAACTTATCGCTCGTTCGAAAATAGTGCATGCATCTGCGACATAACGCACATTTTTAAATCCCGCGCATTATCAACATCGCGCGACGATTTTTTTAATTAGTACTCACCGATCGCATATATGCGATTTATGTCGTCTACCGCTCAGTTGCGAGCCGACGAGTCGCGACAGATTCTTGATCCACGCGAAATGCGTCGCGTTATCTCGTCGCGTCATATCGTCAAAATACAGCAGATTAATGTGTCTGTCCTTTTTATCGTCAGTGAGACGCAAAGGAACAACGCGACAACCGCCTTTTCCCTCCTTTTTATTTCGAACGGTGTACACATTAATAGATATGTCGTTAATACGTTCGAATCTAGTAATTTTGTTCAAACTCATAGGAAATTTAACGCCCTTCAGATTCAGCACTGTCGTGTAATGCGGGTACGAAGATTCCCGACCCGCGTTTTTTTCAGCTGGATACAGAGCGGCGACCACCGCCCATGCGAAACACGCATTGTCATTAGATTGCACGTTTATTACCGCTTTCTTCAACATGATCTCTCGCGGCAATTTGACGTGACATCCCGCGCGCATAGGATTGTATCTGTTCACGTTCACCGTTAAATTGAATATTCGCGATAACGCCCATTCGCTATCGCGCTCCTGAAATTCTTCCAACGAGGCTACACTGATAAAAAAATATAGTTGAAATTACTATAAATTCACTATAATTTATAGTATCTTGAGGCGCCAAGCATATAGAATAGTGCTCTTTACTTAAAAAAACGTAGTTGATGTAATGCGAAAATATAGTTTATAAAATCATAATATTCATTTCGTGTAACCATATGATTATGATTGTCATTACTAAAAATATTGTTAAACCAAACATAAAATTACAAAATACAGTAACTATATACTAATAGTAACCCGTATTTATAGTAATAGTAATATATGTAGTAATAGTTCATACTATCATTTATGGTTAAGTAAACAATGTTCGTATGGTTCGCACAACATAATTTTAAAAAGTTAATTCAACGATACTAAAAAATTCATTTAACATTTCTTTATTGAAACGGATTGTACATTATTTATATAGTTGGAGGTACTATACAATAAATGGATTGCTATACTATATACTAATAAGGATTACATAATATATTTTATACTTATTTTGTACTATAAGAATATAGACACCTTGTACATTGCATTTAATACATATAAAAAATATTAAGTTATATATATATGTATATATATAAACATGTTATATATTTATAATAATAAACTCACTTAATTCATAACATTATATATTAACGCCGTATGACGTGTATACGTTAAAGCCAATAAGAAGGAGAACTCATAACATATATACAGATTGGCATAATAGTTCTAAAATGGTATATTTCCATTTATTAAGACTATTATGCCATCCTGCTAACATTTTGTGAATACAAGAATACCGCAACAAAAAGTTTTGCTTTTTTTTACTCTAATATACTTCCCCATATCTAAAATATAAATATTGCTTTGAAACAAATTAAATAAACAAAAAGAAAAAAAATTGTCTTACACATGTAAAATATCAATTATAATATTTCATATTAATATACAAGTACATGTGTATTTTCATAATAGAGAACGCAACGCAAATAGAGAACAAAGATGTACGTTGTAATACAGTTATAATTCCTGATACAACATAAATTATATTGTATATATATATATATATATATATATATATATATATATATATATTGTGACGTTGCCGTCTCGCGCGCGTCCGCCGAGTCCCTCTCCGATCGAAAAGCGCGGACTAAAAGGCCGCGCCAGTCGAATCATTGCGAGAACCGTACCGTTACCTCCAGAGAGGCGTCATTAATTGAGATTTCGAGCTTGATATTAATTTAGTTTATGCTTTTCTTTCGTATGAATAATTCATTTGGGAGCCTCATCGGCGAAGGAGCGGAGAGTCGCTGAAACGTCACGGAAACTACGATCGCCAATCAAGGAAGATCTTAGAGGGGCAAGGAGCCAGCAATTTGGAAATCCAAATTATCTAACGGCCAAGCTAGCTACGTCACGACGGGATCCGGACCCGCACACGTGATGCGCGACGCACAGGACAGCGAGAAAATCCTCGCGCAAGGGCTCAGGCCCGTGCGGATACGGCCCCCGCGGCGGGACTGCAATCCTGCACCCGATGGCGTGACGCGGCCCCGGAAGAGACGGAAAGAAAGGTGGCAGCGATGTTTCCGGCCAAGCCGTTCGCCTTAGACCTCGCGACGGCCCCGCGGAACGGGCCCCAGCGAATTATTATTCGTAATACCGGGGGCGCGCGCATCCCCGTTACGACCGTGAGCGCGCCGCCCGCCGGCTACAACGCGTGATAACGCGTGATTGGTCGCGATAATACGCACCCCGTGTGCGCAGCCCCGGCCGGCCCACAGGTATCGATTCTGGATCGCGACGATCCAGAAAGAGACTGGCGTGAGCTTGCGTGCGAGTAACGGCGTAATCGAGAGGACTGGTTGTGGCGAGAACAATTGCGAGATCGTTGCTGCGTGAACGAGCGGAGAGGATCCCGGCGATCGACGGCGGAGAAGTGTGAGCGCGAGAGGACTTCGTCGACCCCTGACCGTCACGACGGGAAGAGAAATACCGGTGAGGTTGCCCTCCGCCATATTCGCCACTCGCGATTGCGCCCGGAATCGTTTCGTTCTGTCGTCGTCGCCGTGAATTCGTACTTTGGTGTACGGGCTAAGCCCGATTCTTTAGTGTAGATTTTCGCGTCACGGCCACGTCGTCAAGCGATTCGGGCCCCGGAGCCTCGAAAGTATCGGTTCCCGCGGATCGAGACATTACCTCGCGTTTTTAAGAAACCGTGTGTCGTCTCTCTGGAGATTCGGATTCCGTAGATTATATTTGCGTTGGGTCTCGCACGTCTAGCGTTTAAGACTCGTTGGTACTGTATGTCGGTCGTCTGAGTGTGAGTGTGTTTCGCGTCAATTTGTTATATTCTCTTTGTCTCTTGTTTGTGAATCTTCGCGTCGAAACTGTGCGTACACGCCCGATACATCTGTCTTTCGCGATTATTATACGGGTTACGTGAGAGTGTGAATCGCGTAAATTCGACGTATCGTGTCGGCTGTAAAGCACCGCGTCTCGAAATCGTGAGCGCGTTTTGGTGAGACTTTCCTCGCGATTCTTGCATGAATTGCGTGCGTGTGTGTGCCGAGCATTCGATTCTGCGTAAGATGTCCGTCCGAAATCGAAGCATGTCTGCGTTGTATTAAGTGCCCGTTAATCTTAAGTTGCGTCGTAATAATTTCGCGGTAATAGCGGGCGATAATATCGCCGTTGGCGAGGCAATATCGAGAATTGATGCGGTCTTGCACCCGAATTATAGAAGAACGTAATATTCAATTTCTTCGCAGTGCGAGGCGTAATTCAAGCCGAGCGGACATTCCGGCTGATTTAACGGGTTGGTCTCGGCGTACGCCTTACGGGGTTTCGCGCCCCGCGTCTAACACCCAGTCTCGCAGCCGCGTTTCTTTTACTGCAGCCGTATATCCGCGTGGTTTATCATTACTATTCTCGAGGAGCTGCCGCTCCCGCTATTATAATAAATCTGTTAACCTCTTTGTTTAATTGGCGAGTTTCTTTTCAGTTGTGTTTGTCGTTTCCGTAATTGTCGCCTCTTGCATAAATTATCGCGTTCGATCAACACTCGCCCTGCCCCTCTACCGTTAGGCGAGCTAGCCAGCCCGTGGCGAATTCCGACAACTTGCTTTTGCGTTTACCTCGCGTTTATTTCGCGTGTTTCGTGAATTGATACGTGAAAGACCGTATCTGGCGCCCAAGTTCGATTCTCGCGATTATCTCTCGGATCTCGTCACGGTACGCGCGGAACTCCTAACATCCCGTTCCCACCTGGCGCGTGGACCCCTTTTTCTCCGTTTTCCCGTTTTTGTCAACGACCATTTCGCTTCTCCCCTTCGGCGAATTAGCTCCTGTTCGTCGACGCAATTTACACCCGCGCAACGGAGAGAACGAGTCGGCGGCCGCGTTTATCGCTCAGCCGCGAGACGGTAGAAAAGTCGTCGCAATATATATATATATATATATATATATATATATATATATTATATATATATATCCGGAAAATAAGACAATGCATTTTTAATAACTAATATAAAAATCACAATCTCCTTTTTCAATTAATGTGTATACTTTATAAAACTGCAAATAGTCCACATTTACGGTATGAAATTTATCTGAAATATGTATAGCATACGCTTGATAGTGAATATCAAAATACTTTGTAAACATATATTTTACATTAGCAGTAAAATCAGATGGTACATATACTCTGTTACATACATTTATGGTGGTTTTAAAAATGTCCATAATTTCCACGAATATAGGGCATTCATCATCGTCAATACCTAATAAAACGATCGAGCCTCTTGTAAGCGTTACATTTCCAAAGGAAACATTTTTCAATACGGTTCTATTTGTGCAGTTATTTAATAATACATTGTTAATAATATTTAATGAATTATCTTCTGTGTATGTGATATATGATGCACCACCACATTGTAATGTGATGAAGAAATTGCTTAACATTAATTGATGCTTAACAGCAATACTATAACATATGTTTTTTCTGCAAGTTATTGCTCGTGCATACTGTTTTAAAGGACGATGTTTCGCTTCAAATCTTATTGACCATAAAGAACGGAGTGGTCCAACAATTTTCATAATTCGAGGATAGTGTAACATTAGATGATGTTTAGGTTTCAAAGTTTCTCCAAATAAGTCAATATATAGCATATGATGTTCATTAATTAAATTTTTTAGTAGATCTGCTGTCGATTCAGTAACACTATATTGAAGTGTTATAGAAAGAATTTTTCGTAACAATATAAAAAGTTCCCAGTGTCTGTTATGAAAATCAGTTATGAGATCACCAAATATTAAACCAGCATTTAAAAAAAAATTTAGCATTTCTGAAGCAGACATTTTAATAAATTTAGTATGTAATTGTGAATTTGAAATTGTAGGAGGGCGGCTAGATGTGGAATTAAAATTAAAAAACTCTAAACGCCAGTTTAAAGTATCTAACGTAAACAATCGTTGTTGCACAATAAAATGGTATAAAATATAACTTATTTCGTAGACACATACGCCTTCTAATAAATCGTGCATAATATCAACACTGTAATTTTCAACGGCATGAAAACTGTATAAAATATTAAATGCACAATTTTCTTTAATACCCGTAATACTTACATTATTCATTGCTACGTCTTCTGCATAATTAATTTTATTGCGTAATGCATTAACATCTTCGCAACATAACTTACGAGACGTATCTTTCGGTATTTTACAAAATCGACAGCAGATATTAGCAGAAAAAGATTCAACAAATCCCAAAATGCCATGTAACCCTAAGTTGTCACCAATAATCAACGCGAGTTTAAAATATACTTGAAAATTTGAACTTCCTATTACTAATGAAATATCTTCTGTTTCTAAAATTTGTAATTCTTTGATTATATATGAATAAATGCGTTGTCTCGGAAATATTTTGCAATCATTTGCATGATACAGTTGTGCAAGAAAGATGTTATTTAATTTTGAATACAAATCCGGTGGTAGACACGGAATTGATACGTACATTCCGCTTAATTTGTATATACCTGCGTGCGAGCCTAATGGATTAGCCGTTTCGAAAGCATCTTCATATAAAAATAAGGGGAAAGTTATGGATTTCTTATTTGCGATTTTCGATTTCCAAAAAGTAGTTTGTATGATATTGGTAATTCCATTGTTACTATCTTCATTCAATGATGTAATATATTTACACGTTTTGTTAAATGTATCACCTATTTCGAAAAAGACTTTAAATACTTTTTGCAATGATATTAATTGTCCATATACATTTTCAGTTTTCAGTGCGTCTTTATCTCTTGTTTCTATAGTTCCAAAGAATATTGGCGTTGGTTCAATATTATATCCAAGATTTGTTAATATTTTGTTACGTTTATATTCATTATCAAGATCTTTGAATACATGCTGAAATATTTCGAAATTTTCCAGTATATACTTCGAATTTGGTGACTCCATAGCACATATTTGTTTTAAATCGTTGAAATATCTTGTGTTAAGAAATGAATACAATATACGCGTAATCCGATCACTTTGTATTCGACTGAAAGTAGCGTCCGATTGTAGAGAAGAAATCATTGCCAGTGCGACCATATGAAGTTCATTTCGTGCACTTTCAATTTTCGAATGTTCAAGCACAACTGTATCATTGTAATCTGATGTGCAATCGTTAGAAATATTGAGCTCTGAATTTTGTGTATTTATATTTGATATTGGCAATTTCTCAGTATTTGTTAAAACTCCTTCAAAATGTTTGTAAACCTTCTGATGCTTATGCAATGTTTTATAATCTGAATATGAACGTCCACAAGCTTTATATGGACAAGTATAAATTATAGAACTAAGACGTGTTTGATGTGCAAACGTAAGATGCAGTTTTAATTTCCTTTTAGATATAGTTTTAAGACAAATATTGCATTTAAGCATTGTCACGTATATATATATATATTTTTTATTTTTATAATATTTATATATATTTACTATATATTGAAATGAATCAAACTTAACGTAATTATTATTTAAGATAATGTAAAATTATTCGTATAATTTATTTCGAAACAGACAATAATTCATTAATATCATGCCAAATGATATCCAAAGAAATAAAATTTCGAGAATATTTTTCGCTGGTAATACAGTACACATACTGTTGTAAAAAATACCATACCTTTTCACAGTCTACTGGATATTTTGCATCTAGTGCAAAAAAGGCTTGAAAACACAGATCTACTGCATTCGGCAGACTTGTCAATGTATACTTTACGTCATTTACAAGAACATAAAAAGATGTGAGATTTATAAGCGAACCCACTGCAATCACTGTTGGCTGAAGTGTTAGACCTACAGTTTGAAGTTTCTCTTTTCGCTGTTGTAATACAGGTTCTAATTGTGCTATATTCTACAGAAAATAAAATAATATAATGTAACAATGACATTTGAAATACGTGTCCGGAATACTAAGGTATTTTTCTCAAACATGTCAGAATAAATTACTTACAGGAATTCGACAGATAAAACTTTCAGCAACTTCCACTTTAGATGGTTTCCATTTTTTTTTATTGCCTGTCTTCACATGACATGTATTAATTATATAAGGTAAAATAAAAAGACTTAGTACTTCGACTGGTACATCTGAAATTAATACAGACATATGTACACATTGTGTGTGTGTGTGTGTGTGTGTGTTTTGCGCGTAATGTATATACCATGTTTCAATTCACACAATGCTGGACATGCTTGTTTCTTTTCAGCTATTTGTATTACGTATGGACAAATTTCAGGCCACTTTTTTTGAAAAATAAGCGTATCAATTCCTGTTGCAATGCCACAATCAATACGTATCTGTAATAATTGACATTACATGTGTAATAATAGACATTAGAAGGATTTATAATTATATTATACCGCGTTTGCGTGCACGTACGCACACGCGTATCCGTACACACATACACATACAAATTTGATATGAAATTACCAGTGAGGTAGCAATCGAACTTTTTAAAATAGGATATTCGTCATAATATTGAGCAATCGAAGTCCCTTTCCTTCTTGCGCTAAACGTTTCTTCCCAAAGCTTTAGAAGAGCGGGGTCATTTGGTTGAATTGCTCGCAATGTAAGCAATGCCTCTTCATAATCAGGACTTTCTGGAGTGTTCTCTTTGTTTTCAACGATTGTTTGTTTCTTAATGTATCTTTTCAGATTGTTGTATTTGTCCCACAGTTTTCCGTTAGCAAGACGTTTTTGTTTTGCATTACTTGGAACATAATATGTCGATATTGTTTCGTATTTAAAAAGGCTGACTATTTCTTCAGCCCATTTCTGGAAATCTGCCGAACTTACTCTACAACATCCCATTAGAATGAAATTAATAAGTGATAAAAAACATATACATATACAAACAATTTTTTAAGATGGTACATACTTCATAGATTTGCAAAGAAGTTTGTCTATAATGAAATGACTTATTTTATTACGGTCTGATGCAGTCAAACGTGTTTGCGTCAATATTTTTCGACCACAACTGGATTCGGAAAGCAATTCTTTTAGAGCCTAAAAAAAATATTAAAGTAATACAAAATAACACAAAATTTTAGGATTACGTAACACTTGCCTACTTCGAAAAAGTTAATTATGATAAAGTTTTAAGAATATAATTGCAAAGTTCGTATAAAAATGCATACTTGTCCACGATTGTCATTTGACTCCTTGGAAGAACAGCTACCTATACTGACAGTTTCTTCGATATCACTTGTAGCCAAATCCGTTGAAGTTTCCTACAGCGATGTTATTTATAAATTAACTTATCAAAAATTCAAAGGAGACAAAATATAGAATTAATATTTTTATAAACTTGGTAATTCCTATTTGCCAATCTATATTTGCAAAAATTATTATTTCCAATAGAAATAGGATCTTACAGAAAGTATAAATTATCTTACCGATATTACTGAATCTTCCTTTGCAATTGTAAGTAATTTTTTACGATTTTCAAGGAAACGAAAACGTTTTCCAATTGTAGGGATTAATTCTTTTATCATATATTCGGGCATGTATAGAAATGCCTGTTCATCTATGCCCTCATCTAAACAAATACAAAATGCAACATAATTATAATTATATTCTACAGTTGAAATAAAAGGTTAATAAAATTAATTAACCTTTAAATTTTTGTATATATTCTGAAAGACCCCACTCTTCTAATTTTTCCTCGTAAGAATGCGACATTATGCGATAGAAAAAATTGAAATGGAACGTTCAACCTACAATATTACATGCAAATAAAAACAATTATGAGAGAGAAAAGCAAACAATTACATTTATTAAAATTAAAATTTTAATAAAGAATACTTTATAGTATGCAAAACTTCATTTTTTTCAGAAACACTTTAATACGTAATGTTCATAAACATACTCTATACATCAGATGTGCCCTGAAGTGCGTTAGAGAAAAAAGTACTCGCCGTACTACCGTTGTACAAATGAGCACATATACGTTATTTCAATACAACTTACTTGTCTGTAAACGACGTATTTTCTTGATATGGTGACGATAAATGCGTACGCACTTACACACTGCTTTTACGCCGGTAACTGCTGCTCGGTAGATCGTGTTCGAACAAACACGCACGTGTCTTCTATGCTTATTTCGCAATTAGATACTTAAGCCATTCACATGCTACGTGCATGTCCAAAAAATCTTATTCTATTTTGGTAGACTTTGATAGTCCAACAATACGAGACAGCACAATAACTATTCTATTCTTCAAATATGCGCACTTTATTTTAACGTTCACTCTCATCGGTCACTTCGATCACTTTGCCAGCGTGATATAGAGGACGCGGCTCATCCGAAAATGGGGTGGTGGGGATATGCTCATGATAAGGGCTCTTGTACACAGGACACGTAAAGCCGGTCACACATCATAATCGTAACCGTAACCTAAAGATTCGACCAATCGTTCGAGCGTTGCTCGATTCGGCTGTCCGTTAATGTAACCGTAACCGAATCTTACAATTAAATACAACTAACAATTAATAAGAAATATTAATCATGATAAATCATAATAAATTAGATACACATACACCGTACACGCACTTTTTGTTTGTAATATCACATGTAAGGTTAATTTACAAATATTGCTAAATATGCTATTAATAAGGTCCCATCTACTATTGAGATATAGCTGTTATTATAATTTTCTTCACTTATTATTACTATATTAATATCTAAGTGACCGATAATAATATAGTAACACTTTCTATTATTAAAATTGCGATGACTATATATGAATAGTAAAATTATATACTATTCCTTTTTCCTTCATTTTTACTATATAAGATTCAAAATTATTACAATCTATAGTAAAAAGTTTTATTGCTTCTCGGTACCATGCATATATGGTTGATATTACTAGTATTATATTAGAATTTACTATAAAAATGAGTATCCCGACTATAATTTTTTTACCATGCAATTATAGTCAATTTTATCATCGATTTTATTATCAGTGTAGAGTAGCGTCGACCACCCGCTTCTCGTACCACTCTCGCAAGTCGGAAAGAGGTAGAAGCGGATAATTCTTCGTGACAATAGTCTTAACATCGATCTTGTCGCCCGAAACGAACTCGCCAATAAACACGGTATTGACCTTAACACCGTTATATTCATTCATAACATCGCGTATTCGATCGAGCACGGTATCTCTAGCGTCCTCGAGAAATCGTCGAGGTTCGATATAATCGAAATTAATAACCGCGCCGGTTAAAACGCGTCTAGAGAAAGCCGTCTCGATCTCGGACCACGAGAATCCCTCGCGTTCCTCTACACCGCCTCCCACGCGTTCGAAACGTCGACGCAGATCGTCTCTCGCGCCCGTTAATCGAACGATTCGAGCGATAAGAGAATTGATCGCTCCGGTCGATCTCCCTCGGCGCTCTCCTCGACATCTCTCCCGCAGAGACTCGAGACATTCGTCGCACCGTTGCGCCCACGCGCGATACGCGTTCCCCGTCGCGACGTCCCGCGCGCTATCGAGAAGATCGCCCGCCTCCATCGTTTCTCGATTCGTCACTCGTCGTCTAACGAACGCCAAGATTTTTTACAAATAAACCACGTCTCCTCCTCGTCGTAATTCTCGATGTAGAACAAAGCTCTCGTCTCGCAGCCGGCGCACCAATTATTCGACACGTCGAAAACCTCGTCGACGAGATCGCAAGCGGGCACCATCTCGCTATACACCGTTTTCGTCACGTGCGTCGATACGCTTTTCGCGAAACTCGAGCTACGCGCGCAATACGCGCAATATCTCTCGTTCTCCTCGAAATACTCCCCGTTCTCGAATCGGCAACCGAACTTAAAGAAACAATGCACGACGTGATTCACCTCCCACGAAAATTTCGGAATTCCGTATCGCTGTTTCCAATTGCGATAGAGCAAATAGCCATCGGCTCCGACATTCGCGAAAGGTTCGTCGAATCGCGTCTCGCTCGCCCCTCGCACGAACTCTTCCGCGAAGCCGATCTCTTCTATACAGTACAAACGATCCTCTATATAACGTTCGCGTAGTTCTTTCTTCAAACAATTCGGTATCTCCAAATTCCATATATCCTCGATACTTCCGATTCGAACATTCACCGCTCTTCCGGCTAATCTCGTTAAAGCGCTCGGCGCGCGCTTCATCGCGCCGCGAAATATTCTCGAACGTACTAATACCTCGAGACCATCGCGGCGTCCTTTTATAACGGGGAAAATAGCGAGGACGCGCCCCCGATTAACCGAACCGGATACTCGCTCTCGGACGCGTCTCGTCACCGGACGCGCGACGTCGCCGGAAAATGGAAAAAAACTCGCCCCCCGAAACGCGACAAGCGCGCTCGCGCTAACGCGCGCCTCGAGAAGAGGAGAGCGACGAGGGACGCCCCTCCGTCCGCTCGACCGCCCACCGACGATCCCCCGCCCCCTCGACGCCAGGCGCCCGCCGCCCGCTCGCGGATCGCGCACTAGAAGCGGCGCGCCCCACTAAAGAATCGCGACGGCGGATCGCGCGCTAGAAGCGGCGCGCCCCCCTAAAGAATCGCGACGGCGGATCGCGCGCTAGAAGCGCGAGTCGCGTCAAGGTCGCGAATCGGGAGGAACCGCCACCCCCCGAGCGCCATCTCTCGAGCGCTCTCGGCGACTCGTACCCACCGCTTCCCCCCGGCCGCGCTTCCCCTCTCACCCTACTTACCCCCCCCCCCATGCACCCGCCCAGCCCGCTCTCCATCCCTCGGGCGCCTACAAACTGCTCCGAAACTATCTCTCTCTCTTCCTCCCCAACGATACCCTCTCTCTCACACTCACACAAAACTGAGCCAAAACCGGCCATACTATCCTACTACAATATTTATTTTATTTATTGAACAATGCAAATATTTGTCAATTAAGTCGTGGAATTTATCATAAAATGAACGTAATTAATCCGCCAGTTCGTTATATGGCTGCAGAATATTTAGAAGCAGTATCGAAAGAATTGTTGGAATCTAATTTGAATATAATATTTGACACACTTCAGAATACAGAGCAATATTGGCGTAAACCGAGAAGCGATTTAAATTGTATGACGCAGCATTATGGACCTGCGACATGGTTTTTAACGTTAAGTCCGAGTGAGTGATTATGGGAAGATTTAAGTGAATATATTCGTGAGGTTAATGGATGGCATGATACTTCCTTCTGCATTAGTGTAATTGTTGTTAGAGATCCAGTATCAACATCCAAATTTCTTGATAATAAGATTCGGGCAATAATCATTATCCATATAAACCCAACAAACTAGAAAATATGTCTATGACTAAAAAATATATCTATGAGACAATGGTACAATACCTCGAAAATCAAACCGAAAAATGAAGATATTGAATATTATAAAATAGATAATGGTTATTATCTTAAACGACAACAGCGTGGATATCTTATTAATCAAAATAGATATGATGTTAATACACAGCCAGAAAATTATTTCTTTTGATTATTACTTATGTTTCAACTATAGCGAAAATTAGAGGATTTTAGAAATGAATGCAACACTTATGCCGAATCGTTTCATAAAGTAAAATTGCATCTTGTAGAAGTATTGCAATATCAGGAAAGAATAGAAGAATTGCAAAAAGCACTTGAAATTGCAAAAGAGTTAGTTCAGTAATGCTTAGATGACGATTTACAAAAACAGCAGTCTCAGAATGATCTTGAAAATCCGATAGGTGTTCAAAATATAAAAGTTATGTAATAATAACATTATTGTGTATGTTTGATAAGGAATTATTGACATAATAATTCAACGCGCGTCTTCAAAGTCATTGACTTAAAAGTTATTTAGTTGCTTATTGAGAAGCAAATAATGTAATACGAAAGTATTACGCTAGTCATTTCGTTCTTATGGACAGCGTACTATTTAAGTAAGAACAATTTATTTAATTAAAATGGAAAGATTAACTTTGGAAGAAAAAATTAATATTGTTGTGTCCACGGGTCGGAATCGAGATAAATCGAATCACGCATGACACAACCGACACTCACACTTTGCGTTGTATTTACGGAAATAGAGAACAGAGAATATCGTTAATAATCTTAAACACGTTCGCGCGGATTCACATCCGTTACCAGACCAAGGTGGTGACTCGAAACACAAGATGACCGCCGTTGTTTAACAACAAATTCTCGCGTTTATAGACGATCTCTCGGAGACGGGTATAATCCAGTGATGCAACAATATGATTTTTATTTATGGTGAATTTCGAAGAAACATTTATGAAACACAAAATTTATACGCATTACGATATCCTCAGAGAAATATTTCATTACGTTGTTCATTTTATCGTATCATTACGTTGTGAAACAATTTTCAAAAAATGAAGATGTTCGTGAAAAAGAAAGAAAACGATCAAGGACTGCAATGTCACAGGCAAAAATAATGAAACTATCGTATTAGCAGCAATAGCCAGGAATCCACAAATATCTTGTCGTAGTATTTCTTGCAATATTGGAATATCTCGAAGAAGTGTTTTGCGAATACTTAAACGTAATAAATTCCACCCGTATCACATCTCATTACATCAACAGCTAAGTACTGATTTTCAAAATCGAGTGACGTTTTGTCGTTGGGCGCAACGAAAAATAGAAAGAAGTAACAATTTTTTCCTTTCTGTCTTATTTTCTGATGAATCAACTTTCACAAATTGTGGAGAAGTCAATCAACATAACATGCATTACTGGGCTGTGGATAATCCAAGATGGTTACGAGAAGTTGAACATCAGCGGCCATGAATTGTTAACGTATGGTACAGAATTATTGGTGATACATTAAATGGACCTTACTTCTTTGAATGGACAAAAGTATAAAAATTTTTTAGATCAAGAACTACAATTACTACTCGAAGAACTACCTTACGAACTAAGAATGCGTATGTGGTTTCAGCAAGATGGTAGTACAACGCACTTTTTACGTCAAGCTGGAAAAATATTAGATAGAGATTATAATAATAGGTGGATAGGACGAGGAGCAACGGTTCAGTGGCCTGCCCGTTCACCAGATTTAACATATTCAGATTTTTTTTTGTGGGAGTTTCTTAAAGGAATCGTATATCAAGATGTACCACAACTACGCTATAAAATATGAAAGAATGTATTAAAAATGCTTGTCGCGATATTGATAGAATGACTTTGTTGAACGTTCATCAATCTCTCATTAAATATATTCAAAAGTGTATTGACGTTGATGGTCACCATTTTGAGCATTTAATAAAATAAAATTTATTTCTTACAATTAATTGTATTATTTTCTTTAAACTATTTTTTGATGTCTCTCATTTTTTGAGCTTAAGATATTAAGGTAACATTATTGCAAAATAAATAATTTTATGAAATATTTCATAGTTTATGTAAAATTACATCCAAGTAAAGTAATGAAATACAATATAAAATATCTCGTAAACTATCAAACTTTTAGCCATCATACCTCTATAACTTTTTATATAGAAAATGGCAGGGAATCGATTTATGTAAAAAAATTGAGTTGTTTCTATTTTAAGAAATAAGATTGAGATTGTAATCTCCGAAGCGCTTCCACCCAAGATCAAACTAATGGCACCATCTTATGAGCCCCTTAGAACCGAACAACTTTTGTCTGAAACATTTCTTTCTATCTTGCTTTATTTTTTAGATATTTAGGTGTCTCAATATAAATACCCCACCCTGTATACAGGATGTAACATAGCGCCCGTCTCAGCAATTTTTTGAGGAAACAAAGCATTTTCGTGAAAAATGTTTCATGCAAAAGTTGTAGAGTTCTAAGTGGCGTACTACATAATAATATTAGTATGATCTCGAATGGCATCGTCAAGGTCATATAAAAATCACTTTGAATTTTTTTAATGGAACCGCCTATTTTTCATTACATATTCTTATGGCTTACCTTGAGAGCTTTTCAAAACGCTATAAAGTATTGTTTCATTAGTACTCTTTGAGATATTTTATGTTTTATTCTGACATATTTTGATATAAAAAATTAAATATTTCGTAAAACATTTAGTTTTCGATGATCTTACCGTAATATTTTTATATACAGAATAATGAAACAAATCAATTAGTATAAAAAAATAATTGCTTCTAAGAAAATTATATACAATGTATTTCTTTGAACAATTTGTTTTTTTTCTTTAAATATTTGTTTTTTTTTTGCACTAATTGATTTGTCTTATTATTCTGTACACAAGATTATTACGGTAAGATTATCGAAATGTTTTACGAGATATTTAATTTTTTGTATCAAAATATGTCAAATAAAATATATAATAACTCAAAAAGTACTTAATGAAAAAATACTTTATCATAGTGTTTTAGAAAACCCTCGAGGTAAGCTATAAGAATGAAAAATAGGAGGTTCCATTAAAAAAAATTAAAATGATTTTTATATGACCTTTATATATGGTGCTAATCAAGATCATACTAATATTATTATATAGTACGTCACTTAGAGCTCTATAACTTTTGCATGAAACATTTTTCACGAAAATGCGTTGTTTCCTAAAAAAATTGCTGATACGGGCGCTCTGTTACACCCTGTATATAATATATTTTTTTAAATTATGTATGTAAATGATAATATATGTAGATAATATATAGGGGAAAGTTGGGTAAAACGAGGTAGGCGGATCAAATCGGGTGACTCTGTTTTTTCGTAATAAATGCTGCTATCTACGTTTAACTTATATTATTAGTTGTAAATTGGCGCTATCATTATTTTAAAACAAACCGTGCCCCTGTGCACACGATATTTCTTTTTTAATAGAAATTCAAAGTTTTTGGTCCACAAAAGATCGTTATCGCAAGAATCGAGTCGTCGTGCACTTTTTCTGTATAGAGCATCTGTTTCGGTAAGTGCAACATAGTATTCCGTACATATTAGAGAGTATATTCCATATTAGTTTTGATCGGCACTTTGTATGCGGGAATACCGCCGTATTTGTTACTTTCTTTGTGTTGAGGCAAAACCGGGTATATATATATTGTTGCGTCCGCGGATCGAAATCGATATAACTCGAATCCGCGTGACACAACCGACACTCGCGTACCGCAAGTAAATAATTAACACTCCTTTGAAAGAATGAAAGCAACTTTAATATAATAACACAGAACACTATTATACAAGGAACACAGAACAATAACGGTTATCTCGAATACGTCCACCCAGAATGATATCTGTTGCGAGACTCTAAGATGGCCGATCTCTCTCCAGATGAACGTCGTTGTTTAACAACAACCCTTAGCAACGTTCTCCCGAAGACGGGTACAGCAGATTCAGGAATAACGGTCACAGACGACCCGCAGGGACGCACAATACATACAGGGTGTCCCAATTTAAAGGACCCACTCAAATATCCCAGAAACACTGCGTTATATCGAAAAATGTTTCAAACAAAAGTTGTGTGGCTTCAAGGGGGCCATAAGATGGTGACAATGATTTGACCTTGGAAAATCATTTGAAGGTCATGTGAAGGTCAACTTTAAAATCTTAACCAAGGGTTTGGAAACCCTTTTTATTTAGTATTCTTGTAGCTGACATCGAGAGCTTTCCAAAATACTATAATAAAGTATTTTATTATTAAGTACTTTTTGAATTATTTTATATTTTAATCTGACATTTTGATATAAAAAATTAAATATCTCGTAAAATATTTAGTTTTTGATAATCTTACCGTAATACTTCTATGTACAGAATAATGAGACAAATCAATTAGTATAAAAAAAAATTGTTTTCAAGAAAATTATTTACAATGTATTTTTTAAACAATTATTTGTTTTTTTTGGCACTAATTAATTTATCTAATTATTCTGTACATAGAAGTATTACGGTAAAATTATCGAAAACTGAATATTTTACGAAATATTTTATTCTTTATATCAAAATATGTCAGATTAAAATATAAAATCACTCAAAAAGTACTTAATAATAAAATACTTTGTTATAGTGTTTTGGAAAGCTCTCGATGTCAGCTATAAGAATACTAAATAAAAAATGGGGGTTTCCATTTAAGATTTTAAAGTTAACCTTCGCATGACCTTCAAATGATTTTTCAAGGTCAAATCATTGTCACCATCTTATGGCCCCCTTGAAGCCACACAACTTTTGTTTGAAACATTTTTCGATTTAACGCAGTGTTTCTGAGATATTTGAGTGGGTCCTTTAAAATGGGACACCCTGTATATATATACTTACATATTTGATATAATGAAAAGAGGGAGACCTGTTATCCTGACTTTGTATTCCTACAAAAAGCAGTTAAAAACTAAAACTAACGCTCATAAGAAGAAACCACTAAAAAAAGCTTTTTGAGATCCCTAAAGTTAAAAAGTTAAATAAAAAAGTCCTGCAGCAATGTCGAACAAGAGGATATCTTTATTTGTATTTCTTGTGAATATAATAATCTTTATATTCTTTTGATTAAAATAAATCTAGATTTTGTAATTACACGATGTTTTGCATATTTTCGAATGAGTACCCGGTTTGACCCTACTGGTAGGACAAAACCGGGTACTTTGACTTCTCCACAAAATCTTGTTATTCTTAGTAACTAAATATTTTTTTTCAGCAACTAGCCTTATTTTCTTATAGTTTAAGATTCATTAAAGGCTAGTAACGGTCGGTAAAATTTTTTTACTCTCAGATTTTTTGTAGGAAGACAAATCTAAAAAGGTACCCGGTTTTAACCTATTTTCCCATATAGTTGAAATTTTAGTAGATTTATAACTTATTATATATATATTTTTGATACATGCCTTTTGTATAAAACTTAATAAAATTTTATATAAAATGTAAATATTTAATATAATAATATTTTTATTATATGAATGATGCAAATAATTTTCACTTAATATGAGATATTGTACAATAAATTTGTTCAATAAATATGAGATATTGTACAATAAATTTGGGACAAGGTTTTAATGCGACCCGGACACGACAAGTTTTTATACTTTGCTTTGGTGTAAGTTTGTTTTATGCGACTTAGAGTTTATGCGAAATTTTCTTTTAATAAAACTACAACAAAATTACAATATCCCAAAACGTCAGATGTGTGTATACTGTGCATTTAATTATAGAATAATTCTATTTTAGCTATACGCCCTACTACTTTAATTATATTGTGATTTATTAAATATATTTTTTCTTAATAACAGAAATAATAAAATGAAAAAATTTTATAACAAATTTTTATTCAGTTGGCATAATTTTTTGATATCATTATTTTTCTAGGAAATTAAAACTACTTTGTATAACAGTTTCTTAATATATGTTTTTATTTAAATAATAATAAAAGAAGTAACTTTTGTAGTATAAATTTTTATTCATTTGGCGCAATTTTTTGATATTATTTTAATATGAAATTTTTTTAATAAATATTTATACCAATTTTTCACAATTAATGCATATACTTGGCGCCTTTTTTTACCTTTTTTTAAAAAGGTAATTTTTTAGAGTTTCATCTACTAGAAAAGTTTATTAAAGATATAAATTTATTTAATAAAAATATAGAAGTAAGAAACAAATTTAGAAAATTTATTAGATATTTAATTCTAAAATATTTGGACATAGATATATGTAATTATATATATATATATATATATATATATATATATATATATATATATATATATTACAAATATATATATATACATATATGGTATATATATTTTACAAACAAACACACACACACACACACACACACACACACACACACACACACACACACATAATTATATGTACAAATATTTTAGAATTAAATATCTAATAAATTTTCTAAATTTGTTTCTCATTTCTATATACATACATATATATATATATATATATATATATATATATATATATATATATATGTGGGTGTGTATATATATATATGTATATATATGTATATATGTATATATATGTATATATATATGTATATATATGTATATATATATGTATATATATGTATATATATATATATATATATAATTATACATAACAAATATTTTAAAATTAAATATCTAATCAATCTCCTAAATTTGTTTCTCTTTCTTCTTTATTTGTATTAAATAAATTGATATCTTCAATAAACTTGTCTAGTATATAAAATTACATTCAATCTTAATATTTGATAAATGTTTTTTGCATCACACATAAATATTCTGTTTAGAAATTCAATATTAAATTTATTTTGCATATTTATGTTCAATTATATTATAGACAGATTGTTTCTAATATAATTTCATCAATTCTATTTAATATGCATAAAATGCATAAAAATTTAATTTTTCAGTAAATTTCACATACAGTCTATATAATTTTTAATCTTTTCATAAATTTATTTTTTTTTTTAAGTTGTTGAAAAGCTTACTATTGAAATTTATATTGCGGCCAAAGAGCCTGATGTCTGAGCGTACCGCAATTACTTTTCAAGGATTATAAATATGTTTTCTCGCGAATGCTATACATGGGCACAATCAGTACCGCCATTATGTTGCGAGATGGCTCTGCGGCGAACTTTTTCCGCAGTCAAGACTCTGCCATATAAGGCATATAAGGCGATTAAACGCTCAAAATAATAACTTTTCTGTTGAAAATACGTGGTTTATGTAAATTATAAGGTCGTTATAGTTGTGATGTGTATTGAAATAAATAAATAAATATATATGTATTGTCCGTTGTTAATTGCCAACTTGTATATTTTAAAGACTTGATTTTTGATGAACAAATATTCTCGTAAATTATTCTTGTTCAAAATAAATTTATATTGAAGCGATTATAAATGATAAAGATTATTTTTAAAAATGGTTCTATTTGTATTGATGCGTTTGTGTCGAACACAGGACACATAATTATTCAGAATTTATTTAATTTATGTAAAATAAATATATAAAATAAAGATTCTCACGAAAAACAAACAAAGAAAATCGGGATAATTAAGAGCCAAGCGCGGTTACATTTCCGAAAATATTCTAATTAATAATTATTTATTGTGGTAAATTTTGAACGTTTCGTTCCTGGATCGGACCATCATCTTCAGTGAGTGCTGTACGAATAGACAAAAAAAAGCAAGTGGATCAAATACTATGTGAACAAAAAAAAGACGTTCGGCGATTGCATACGTATTAATTAAAGTATGCGCATATCTTGAGTCACGGCTCACAGTATCGATGGGAAAATGAGAAGAATCTTCCTCCGGTGCCAGCCGTGAAAGAAGAAATTCCTTGAGTCACACGAAGGACCATTCTAATTTTCTTTTTAAGACCTAATGTAACACATGTATGAAAAGTATTAAAAAAGAGAAATATAGTGTAACGATGCATCCCTCCACCGTTACCCGGCCGTCGATCCGCCGGAAGTCCGCCGCCCGACAAACACCGGTCGGGCATAATGCGGAGGCGCCGAGCGCCCATTTTTAAGATATAGAGAAGAGCGTTCGTATTTATAACCGCCATCAAGACGCGTTGTTTACCGGGAATCGTCGCCGCGCTCGGGTAACCGTACCGACCGTTCCCGAAACCGCCCGAGTCGCGCGCGGCGGTTCGACTTTAAACAATATGCCTTAAAACAATCAGGCATATTACGCACCCGCACCCGCCGGAGAAAGCGGTATAAATAAGGGCACATTTTCCATATCGAGACCAGATCTTCCGCAACCACCAGAGTCAGTACGACGCCTGGAACCCAGAACGATCCTGAAAACACGCTCACAGAGAGAGAAAACGGGGTTGGGAGTACCCAGCCTCCGCCGAGAGTTTGCGGCATCTCTAAGAGCGATCCTTTAAAATCTCTGCAACCGAGGAACACGATGTTGGGCGTACTCAGCCTCCGTCGGGAGTTCTCGACACCTCACACGCATCCGTCCACCTACGTGCAACGGCGATCATCCAGTGGTAGGGAGTTCCCTGCCATTGCCGGGTGTTCCCGTCGGCCGTTGCACTCCTGCATTCTACGGGAAAATCATCCCGACGAAACAATACCGCGATATCCGCGAACTCGCAGTAATTCCGCGACCACCATTACCGCGATCGGACTCGCCATTAATACGACGCGCTAAGTCCCGCTCGAGGGGGAGGATCTAACCCGGCCGCGACAACGATCGACGCAATCAGATCGATACCGACACGTCTAAGGACCGCCCACCGGCCCGACCAAAATTACCGCCCGGTAGTTAGCGGCCTCTGCCGAAATCCAGATCCGCGCACGTAATCGATAATTGTATCGAATCGCTGAAAGCGCGCTCCGCAACACACTCCGCGCATTGTAATTCGGATGCATCGCGATCGCCTCGACCATACACATTGTAAACCATACGAAATATTTCACGTTCACACACGCACTCGCTCGCTCACCATCTCACTCACATACAAGCGCACACGCTCATACACACACAACATTTATACACATACACTCACTCTGTATCCACACATACTTACACGCAAAAAATTATATTTTACCTAACATATCTATCGTTCGTCTCTCGATACCCTTTCACGAGCCCCGGATCCCGACCGAGTTATCCACGACCGCCTCGCGAAAGCGGTTTATTACAATAGTAAAGCGTCGGAAATGAAACGAAAGCGATTCACCTCAACATCGAGAACACCGCGGGCCAATGAGAGCAAGACACAACTATCGGCTGCTAAATCAAACTCGCGTATGATAATGTCAAATATAAAATGTTCGCGTATGACATTGTAACAAGAATAAATAAATAATAAATACAGACTATCCGCAAGAAGAGAAAAATAAGCATCTATGACATATCATCGCGCGATGAATATAGATTTTTAAATTATTGATAAATTATTGCGTGATATACGCTTGATGTAAGCTCTTCGTGTCGCTCTGGAGATTTAAACGGTTAGTTTGTCATTTTATAAAAATCATCTCCGACATCAAGCGCCTTTCATATATGTGTTCTTCATCCAAGACTTCCACATTATCCCATTCAAAAGCGTGATTACTTAACCTGTAGTGCGTCGACAACAGAATATTGTGCGGTTCTTCTGATGTGGTTCCGATGTTCCGCTAATCGAGTTTTTAGAAGTCTGCATGTCTGGCCGACATAAGATGCATCGTAGTCCTTGCAGGAGATTTTGTAAAGATTGCGTAGTTCTTTTGGCAAATTGTTTTTATCCACGCAGAGTGCGCAATTTGTTCATGTCGGTATTTGATAATTCTGTAAATTACGGACAACAGACCTGAATCGTTCCGAAATAGTTGGAACGTATGGGATGTTAAAAAATGTATGATGTTCAGAAGTTTCGTCGTTACTAATCGTGGTATCCGTCTTGTCAAATTTATTGTGTGTAAATGACAGAGATTTTGAGCGCTCTTGCAATATGTTGAATATGAACGTCAGTAGACATCCGTTTGTTAGTAGCGTATTTATGACAAAATGCAGACTTTTTTTGGTGGAAGCCTGGATGTGAAAGCCGGAAAGCTCTGTCGATGAGGCCGATGGCAGTGCTTTTTTTATGGCAGAGAGGATATCGAGACTCGAAATGCAAATATCTGCCCGAAAAAGTAAGTTTGTGATACCAGTCAAAAGTTAAAAAGTTGTTTAAAATTATGGTCACGTCTATAAATTGAGTCGTTTGTGAACTCCCTTCTCCATCGTAAACTGTAATCTTGGATGAAAAGAGTTAAAAGTGTCCAGCCCAACATTGAGCATAGAGGGCCGGAGCCGCCAGTGCGACATCGTCTACATATCTATAATGAAGAGATATAATAAATTGAACGGAAGAGTCTCAACCGCCTTCATCTTCAGGTCTTATAACGTGATGCCGGCGATGATCGGAGAAAACGATGAACCCATGAGAGTGCCGAAAGTCTGTTTATAGCAAACGTCGTCAAATTTAAAAAATGTGGAGTCAAGAACGAAGCGGACTGCTTCCAAAAATTTGTTACGAGGTATGGCACATTTCTCCCCAATAAAATTCCATCTCTTTTTTATACTATCTAAAGCCAAGTCTATAGAAATGTTAGTGAATAATGATATCATATCTACTGAGATCAATTTGTGATCGTCATGTATGTGTATGCCTGTTAGTTTCTCAACTTATTGGAAACTGTCAGATATGTGACTATTAGCTGTTGGTATCAAACCATAAATTATGTCGTGTAAAAAGGATGCCAACTCGCACAGAGGAGTGATTGACGAAACGGTAATTTTAAGGGGGCACTCCGGCTTGTGGATTTTTAGCAGTCCGTAGGCTCTCGGTAATACGCCATTAGTGTAGTTAAGTTTTTTTGTACGTCAAGTCAGTAATATATTCAAGCTTTTTCCATGTCGCATGCAAGTCATGGAGATTTCTGATTAATTTTTTGGTAGGATCTTTCTGTAAGATTGAATATGTGTTGCTGTCTTCAAGAAGAGCGTTGATATATTTATTTTGTTGATATATTCTATTTTTTAAAGGTTACGATGTAACGGCAGGGCCGTTACTACGGCGAAATATATATATGTACATACCATACATATCTGCCTCGCTTACTCTACCCTACTCTACCTATCCCGCTCGCACAACCACCGCGCACGCTCTCTCGCTCGCACGCATGCCACACGCACCATCCCGCTCACACTAGGCGCGCTATGTCGCCGGGCATGCGCTCTCGCTCTCGACACGCCGTATCTCGCTCGCGGTTCCCCACGCGGAATCGACCCCACTCCCGGCCGACAGTATAGTGGGAGGCCCCGGCCGGGTATATAAGCCCGGCCGGCCGAGGCATCGAGACGAGATCCTGTCCTGACATCCAGCTCCCGACACCGACCTGACCAGTACCTACTACCTCCTTGGGCTAAGGTTTCACTTAGCTCTGTCGGGTTTCGCCGGCTCCTGTCACCGCTCCTCGGGCTAAGGTTTCTCTTAGCCCTGTCGGGTTTCGCCGGCTCCTGTCACCGCTCCTCGGGCTAAGGTTTCTCTTAGCCCTGTCGGGTTTCGCCGGCTCCTAGCACCTACCCGGGCTGAGGTTTCGCTCAGCCCTACCGGGTTTCGCCGGTTTCCGTTGCCAAGGCCGGACCCGACGTGACACTCGGGCCTGTCGGCAATACCCACCTACCTAGCCTAACCGTAGTAATAAGCCACCTGTAAGTATCGCGTCGTAGCCTTAAGACCGTTAGCCATAAGTCCGCTAGTTCTAACCGCGTCGTAGCAAAAGCCTGTTAATAATAAGTCCGCTAGAAATAAGCCTATTAGCCTAAGAGCCTGCTAGTTATAACCACGCCGTAATCTTAAGCTCGTCTGTAAATAAAGCCGCACCATCGCGATTAAGCCGCGTTTCTCGCCGCGTACCGCCTTGCGCTTTCTCGCCGCGCACCGCCTTGCGTTTCTCGTCGCGTACCGCTTTGCACGCCCGCGCCTGACACCCAGCTTTCTGCCGACCGCACGCTGACCAACATCGCCTGGCCCTGCACGCTACTTTGTACATATCTTTATTCAAATAAACTATTTTTTCTACTTATATTGTGTTTCGTAAGCTTGAGTCTCCCCTCCTCTCGAACCCGGACACCGACGAGCCGATCCGAGCGTCGAGCGAGGTGACCGCGTTACAACGATAACGTTGCCTCTATCAGCTCTCGTGAAGATCACGTCAGGGTTATCACGTGTGAAACTCCGTGCCGAGAACGACGCCTTAACAATCTCTTTATCCAGAGGGGAGTGTGTGTGTGGACAATTAGTATATTTATTTATTATGATTCTGTTGCGGATAGACGGATATATATTATCTGGAAGTAGCACTGTATTATGCGTCGTCTACAATGGCAGCAGGAGTAGCAAATGAAAAGAGTAGGCATTAGACGTAGGCTGTAGGATTAAAGCCTCCTTACGCATAAGTGTCTACAATGGTATATAGTAAGGATTACAATAAGCCAATCAGCGCCGACGAACGTTATCCGTTTGTACATAGGCGGCAAATGGCAGTAAATCAAAATATTGCGGTGTATAGCGTTGTTGATGTATAGCAGTCATGGATTTGCAAAAAATTGGAGTTGTGCTATTTATGATGTTATGGAGCCAGCTTCTGACTATTCAATGGTGCATTGTTCAGACGAGGAAAGCTATTGGTCGAAGGTGGTGGGTACGGCCCGTGAATAGACGCAAATTTGATCAAGATTTCAACCTTAACCTGTTTCGCGAACTGAGTATCAGTGATCACGAAGAATTTTTCGGATATACTCGAATGTGGCCGGAGCATTTTGAATTCTTGCTCAATTTGGTGCATCCATACCTGGAAAAGCGCAGCATCCGGACATCTCTTTCACCCAGGCTTCGTTTGAGTCTAACATTGACGTGAGTACTAATCTATTCTGCATTTTAAAAATTAAATGTGATATTAATATTGTATATGTCTTTTTTTAATGCACATATTGGATAATTGCGTAAGTTCGTACCCGATTTTCATAGACGGCATTAAGTTACTGCATGGCGGAGTACTATTGTTTTCGTGTGGTAATTGTTGCTTACACCGAATAGATGACGTTGTCTTATGTCAATTTAGCGTCAAATATTGTTCAGATAAATCCATTGGTGCATAAGAGAAATCATTAAAAATGAAGAACGAAAGGTGCATTTGCGGCATGTAATGCTATATGAATTTCGGAAAGGCGTGAGTGTTGGGATTGCACAAAAAAATATTCAAAGCGTTTATTTGGACCGCGCTCCTGCTCTCCGAACAGTCAAAAAGTGGTTTGGCAGATTTCGAAATTGTGATTTCAACATGGAGGATCAACCCGCTCTGGACGGCCTTCTGGCATTGATGATGACATTGTGCATGCCTTAGTGGAAAGAAACCCAAGGATTACAACTGAGGATATTGCTGAGAGGCTGAACATCGATAATTCAACCGCTTTTCGTTATTTAAAAAAGCTTGGATACATTTCCAAGCTTGATACGTGGATGCCGCATCTCCTGACTGAAAGGAATAAGCTGCAGGAAAACTGTAGAAGTTGCAATGGGAAATTCTGCAGCACCCGCCATATTCTCCAGATATTGCGCCTTCAGATTTTTATCTGTTCCGGTCATGGCAGAATAGTTTAAATGGCAAGAATCTCAATTCCGAGGAAGCTGTCGAAAACCAACTTACAAACTTTTTTCAAGAAAAACCAAGTTCTTTCTTCAAAAATGGAATCGACAAGTTTATAGATCGTTGGAAAACCATTGTAGAAAAGAATGAAGACTATATAATTGATTAATAAAAGTGTTATCTCTAAAATATAATCTATTGAAGTTTATATTTAAATTGGGCACGAACTTATGCAACCACCCAATATCTTGCTCAAGGAGAAAGCATGCGGACAAAGCATCTGGAATTCAGAGTTGGAAAATCTATGGTCTGCAAAATAATACCAGAAGTTTATCGTGCTATTTGGCATGTCTTGCAACCTGTTGTGCTTCCCACAATAGATGCTGATGGCTGGAAAAAAATTAGTAAAGAATATATGTTGCAGTAGCAATTTCCAAACTGTATCGGTGCTCTTGATGGCAGACATATGGAAATCGAAAAGCCGCCGTGCTCTGGATCACAGTACCACAACTACAAGAAATTCTTCAGTGTAGTGCTGTTGGCACTCTGTGATGCAAATTATAAATTCACATGGGTGGACATTGGACAATTTGGTAATCGCTTCTTAATAACTGATAGGAAACAAATTAATAGTAACGTGCAATGAAGTGTATTTGATGTATTTACAGGTTCGATCAGTGATGGTGGTGTGTGGAGAACACACACCATGTGTGCCTCTGGTGACGCTGATCTTCCATCACCAATACCTCTGCAAGGGAGAGATGTCCCATTTCCACATGTGATTGTGGCCGATGAGGCCTTCCCCCTTAACACGTATCTCATGCGCCCCTATGCAAGACGCAATAGATTGACAGACGAGCAGCATGTTTTCAACTACCGACTCAGTAGGGCTCGTCTCTGCATAGAAAACACATTTGGAATCTTAGTATCTGACATATTTTGCACAAACGATTGCATTTTTCTGTAGCAAATATAGAAGAGATTGTAAAAGCTCTTGTTTGTCTCCACAACTTCATTATGAGCTGTAATGACGGTAATGATAAATGTGCCTCTCAGTATTGTCCTCCTGATTGGCTCGATGTTGAGGATGATGATGGGTTTATTCATGACGGTCGGTGGAGGACTATTGGCTCTTGTGCATTTTTCAAAGAGTTAGGTAGGACTGGAGCTAATCGAGGTGGCTCAGTGTCGGAAGGTATGCGCAATTATCTCAAACAGTATTTTGTATCTCCAGTTGGGAAAGCTCAGGCGCCCTGGCAATATATGAGAGTTTTTCAAGGTCAAATAATTAACCCTCTCGCATAGTTGTCAAATTTACGTTTTGTTTTGCATTTTATATGTGGTTATAATTTGTTATTTAGTTCTATAGTTGAATGCTGTCTTACTTGACTATGAAAAGAGCATAATGAATATTTTTAAGATTGATAATTTTGTTTATAAGTTTGTCACTAAGAAGATTGAATAAAGTAAACGATTATATTAAAACATTTATTTTTTATTTGTCGTCCTTCAAACTAATACAAAAACACAACCTAAACTCAATTTTGCTTTGAACTGCAATGTAAGTTCTACCAAAAAATATTTAATACTATTTCTGAAAAGTACAAATAGTAGTGTTTATTCAAATATAAAAATGAACATATTATGAAGACTCAATTTTTTAGTCTACAATAAGTTAAAAATTAAACCAAAGGCTACTTTCATGTTATTTCCTAAAATTTTACATTAGTAATAACAAAACTATATATAATAAACTATTATTAATGTAGCCGCGCCTTCGAATTACACGTCCACATTAACAGAATTTATTTGTTTCGCCGATCGGAGAGATATGACGTAAATGATTTGAGCGGGTTTAGTTTGTTGAAAAGTGTTTATTCCTTTCGACACCAACTCCCGGACCGTCTTAGGTAATCGCACGCGACAGCAAGATATAATCGGACACGCGAATTATCGTTTTAACTATAACTATATGAGCGTTAGACTTTCGGTGTGCTCCCGGTGAAGGCTTGCGACGAAGTATCTTAACGAAAAGCCCTTCTCTTTCCGATCCACGCACAAGAATCCCGGTCGATACGTGTACCACGAAAAAAGGAGGAATTTCGATCGTTCGACTCCGAGAGCCAATCGGCTATCGACAACGAGGTGTTTGTCAGAATCGAACGATACGAAGAAACTACAAAAACGGAATGAAAACAAGGCTTCGCACGTAACGTCTCGCTTTAGACCGTTCCAGAAACAAAATTAATAATATAATTTATAAAACTCTTACTTTCTTGAACATCCCGCTCGCCTCGTATACCGGGTAGGTTACGAAATAACTGGTTAAATCCTACCAACATAATCGATACACGGCATCTTAATGATAATTCTCGATCAGACGGTCCGAAGAGTTCTACAGCAAAATTTTAAACATACAATAATCGGAGAAGAGTACAGATAAAGATCGTTGGTGATTCAATCGAAATACATGAGTTAACTTAATCAGTAAATCTTAGCATAGGGTTATTTACATAGGCGTTCTTAGAATAGATATATATAAACGATACATACCCAGAACGTGATGATAATTAAAGTCAAACCTAATGATTAACGCATAAAGAAAACGCAAATTAATTTAAGAGCCAGTGTCACTTGATATCGGTAGCTGACAGATCTGCGTTATTGGTCGCTTTAGAGTGGTTTTGGCAGTACGCAATGTAACTACTCGGACATGCTCATCCGATCCCGGATGTACGTCTAATATTCGGGCAAGTTCCCATTTCGAAGGAGGTGCCAAATTATTTTTCAACAATACCAGCTCGTTAATTTTGAGCTCCGGTTTGTTTTCTCGCCATTTACGCCTTTGTTGCAATGTATGCAAATAATCAGAAGACCAAGAACGCCAGATCTGCTCTAAAATCGCACGCACTTGCTGCCATCGAGACAGCCGATTCGAATCGATATCTAAAACAGATTCTTCAGGCGGGCTTACTAACGGGCGACCGACTAAAAAATGACCCGGAGTTAACGCGGAAAAGTCATTCGGATCATCATGTAACGCGGAAATCGGGCGGGAATTTAGGCAAGCCTCGATTTGACACAGCAGCGTAGCGAACTCGATCTGCGATAATGTTCGGGAACCAATCGCTCGTTTCAAATGAAACTTTAATCCTTTGACACCGGCTTCCCAAAGTCTGCCGAAATGCAGAGCAGAGGGAGGTATAAAATGCCATTTTACGTTATCATTAGCGATAGCATCTTGTATTTGAGGGTCGGCGACAAGTCGCTGAAAGGTAGTGTTTAATTCGCGGTCCGCGCCTTGAAAATTAGTGCCGTTATCACTGTACATGTCAGATGGAAGACCGCGACGGCTTGCAAATCTCCGAAAGGCGGAGAGAAAACCGTTAGTAGCGTAATCATCTACGTATTCTAAATGGACGGCCTTTGTCGAGAGACAGATAAAAACGGCAACATAATATTTTTTGGATCGTTGACCGCGGCCGACTGACGGAATAATATTCATCGGCCCGGCGTAATCGACGCCTGTGTGCGAGAACGGAGCCGAAGGCGTGACGCGGGGCTGGGGGAGATTCCCCATCAGCTGTTGCGAGGTACGTGCGCGTTCGCGTACGCACTTTACACAACTACGTATAAGAGATTTTACACTGGTGCGCGCTGAAATTATCCAATAATTTTGGCGTAAAATTCTTAACATTAATTGAGTGCCTCCATGAAGAGAGGCTTTATGAGCTTGAGCGATTAATAAATCCGAAATTCGATGTTTCGGTAAAATTATAGGCTGCCGTTCATCATAACTGAGTGACGAATTGTCAATCCGCCAGCCAAGGCGAATTAATTTATCTTTCCCGAGAAAGGGGTAAAGCGATAACAAAGAACTGGATCTTGGCAGTAAACAATTATCGTTTAACGCTTGAATTTCGGATGGAAAATGACGTTGTTGCACGTAACGGAGCCAAAACAAGGAAGCTTCTTTGAGTTCGGCAGCGGACAAGCACGTCGTATTCACGTTCGTATTGGTCGCGCGACATTTTAGATTATTAATAAAACGTTGCACGCGTGCCGTGACTCGAATTAACTTCTTCCATGTAGAGACTTCGTTCGGTAATTGCCACTCCAGAATATGTTGAGCATGACAAACGATCGTATTTCGCGTTTCGGTTTCGATTATCTGACGATCGGCCTCAAGTTGATCTTTTAATTTATCATGGATCGGCCACGCGGTAGAAGGGGAACGCAACCAGGCAGGGCCGGCCCACCAAAGTTCGAAATCGCTGAGTTCAGCGGGTGACAAACCTCGCGACGCGCAATCCGCTGGATTTTCTTTAGATGGGACGTGATTCCATTTAATCGACGGCAGCCGAGCTTGTACTTCCGATACACGATTTGCCACATAAGCAGTCCATCTTGATGGATGGCCTCGTAACCATGCGAGCGCGACTGAAGAATCTGTCCATCCCTACATCGGAATATGCTGCAAATTTAACGATTTTTGCGCGAATTCTAGCAATCGAGTTAATAAGACTATGGCATTTAATTCTAGACGCGGCACGCTAATCGTTTTAATCGGCGCTACCTTTGATTTTGCGGTTATTAAGACTACTGAAAACTCGCTGAGCGATCGGAGAATTCTTAAATAAACGACAGCGGCGTACGCGCGATTAGACGCGTCGGCGAACCCGTGCAACTCGATAGCCAAATTTTCCGGATGCATTCCAGTCCATCGCGGAATGCGAATTTCTTTTAAATTTATGAATTCCGCACAATATTTTTTCCAGGACTCTAACAAGTCCGCCGCGATAGGAAAATCCCAATCGAGTTTTCTTAGCCACAGTTCTTGCATCATAATTTTCGCGGTGATTATTACCGGAGAAACCCATCCCAGTGGATCGAAGAATTTCGCGATAAATGATAGTATCAAACGTTTCGTATTCATATTGACCAAAGGTGACTCGATTTGAAAACGAAACGAATCTTCTCGTGGTATCCACTCAAGTCCGAGCACCTTAAGCGTATGTACGAGCGATAGCGAGTTCATGCTCTCCCGGAGGTATGTCTGTTAATAATTCTATAGAATTGGCAGCCCATTTGGGTAAATGAAAACCGCCTCGCGCCATCAATTTCGTAAGCTGATCGCGACTTTCCTTTAGCGACGGAACTTCATCGGCGCCAAATAGAACGTCGTCGACGTAAATAAAATCTTGTACTATTGTTTGTGCTTTTGGAAAAGAATGACCTTCGTCGAGAGTTAATTGATTGATAACGCGCATGGCTAAATACGGAGCTGGAGCCGTACCGTATGTAACTGTAAGCAATCGATAAGATTGTATCGGAGAATTAATATTAGATCGCCAAAAAATCCGTAAAAAATCGACATCGTCTCGATGAACGCGGATCTGTCGAAACATCTTTTCGATATCGGCGGTGTACACATAACGAAACTGACACCAACGAAGGATAATTGAGGACAAATCGCGTTGTAATTTAGGCCCGGTCATTAAATGATTATTTAATGTAGAACCATTGCTCGTTTTGCATGACGCGTTAAATACTACGCGAAGTTTCGTCGTGCTGCTAGACTCGCGTAGTATTGGATGATGGTATATACACCGCTTGGTTAAGCGTCGGATTTTCGTCGGAGACAGGTTCCATATGACCCATAGATTTATATTCATTTAAGAAAGAATGATAGGGTTTCGCGAGATCCGGATTTTTTCGTAGGCGTTGTTCTAATTTCGAATAAAGAAGCGCGGCAGTTTCGCGCGAAGATTCTATATCGAGCGGAGGGTTGGTTTTAAATGGTAACCGTATTATATAGCGGCCGTCTTCGGCACGCTGATGTGTTTCGATAAAATGTTGTTCGCATTTTTTATCTTCTTCCGACAGCTGAAGTTCGGAAGAAATTTCCTCGATCTCCCAAAATTTTTGAAGGAGAGAATCGAGCGAAGGAATTGTTACGCAATTTAATGAAGTCGCGGAACCGGTGATTGAATTAGAAGTGCCGGTAGGACCGGATAATATCCATCCTAAAGCAGTAAGCTGGGCCGTCGGAGTTCCGGTCGGACCATGTTTTACCTTTTGCTTCAATAACGATCCATATAAATCTGATCCGATGAGCAGATGGATCGGATGATTGCTAAACGGATCCGGATCCGCGAGGGATAATTTCCGTAAATGCGGCCAATAATCTACGGTTTTAGTCTTTGAGCCAGCGTATGACGTAATTTTTTGATATACGAAAGCAGTCAAAGAAAAGGTTGAGGAACCTCGCCCATTACAAGACTCAAGAGAAAGAGACACCTGAGATTTCGCTACGCCACTGTATCGTTCGCCGAAACACTGTACGTGCAGGCTCGCGCGGGAACGTTTCGTGCGCATAGTTTGACACAACGATTCCGAGATAAAGCTAACAGCCGAGCCTTGATCTAACAACGCACGAACTTTAAATTTACGTCCTTCGATGGTACAAAGTATTACCCATGCGGTGGCTAGTAACACGTTCGGCGGATTTTTCAGCGGCGAATGAATCGTTTGAAGCGACGGCGGTCTCGTTCTTTATCTCAGGGGCGGCTGAGCCGCTCGGTTGAGCGTTAAGCGTTTTGTTTTCCGAAACAGAATTTTCACTAATCTTCTGTACTGGTATATTCGAGTCACGATGCAAGAGCGTATGATGTGCTCGTCGGCACAAATTACAGCGTTTTTTACTCTTGCAAGAGGTCGGGAAATGGCCGACCTTTAAACAATTAAAGCAACATTTGTGCGATTTGAGAAACTGAGTTCTCTGTCCGACGGATTTACGCTTAAACTCGTCGCATAACATCAAATTATGATTGCCGGAACAATTCAAACATTTTTCGGTGGCTACGTTATTCACCGAGGCCCGATTAGAGCCTTTATTTTTATGAGACGAAGTATCGGCATTTAACTTAGAATGATCGGTTAGTCCTCGAATTCGCAGCGTTATAAAATCTCGAATCTCTTCATACGTCGGAGATGCGGTTGATTTACCGCGTTGCAGATTCCACTCATTACGTGTGCGTGGACTAAATTTTTGCGAAACAATATAGACTAATAAGTCATCCCATTTTTCAACAGGTCTGCCTAAATTTGTTAACGCGGCTAATGACGCAGCAACGGTATCGCGTAAACCTTTGAGTTCGACAGCGGATTCCGTTTCCATAATAGGCAAATCAGCGAAAGCATGAATAATCGCGTTTTGATTATCGTACTCTTCGATAAGTAATTTCCACGCACCATCGTAATTTGTGTCTGCAATCTTAACATGATTAATTAATACAGCGGCTGGCTTCGCCCGTGACACTGGCTTTTAAATAATGTAATTTCTGCGTATTCGACAGCGATTCTTTCGAGGCGACGAGCGATTCGAATATTCCGCGGAAGTTTTCCCATTCCGCGAAATTACCGGAAAATTTCGGCAACGGGATTCGTGGTAATTGCAATGAAACCGCACCAGACAATTCGCGAGAAGAAATGTCGCTTACCGATGATGCCGCATTCGGGTCGCACCGGGAGAATTTACCTATCACGTCTGCGAGGTAGTCCGCCGCTTCGTGGTAGACGTCCTCGGCCGTAAAGAATTCCTCCTCGGTGAAGTATTTGACTGTACGCTATTCGTCAGCCGTTGCTATTTGCTGAAGCTGGACGTTGAGACGTTGACACCTTTCCCATAATGTCTCCAAGGCGTCCAGTCGACTCTTCGCCTTGTATTGCGTGACGTTGGCCTTGCCCATTGTCTTAAAGTTGGGGAACACTCGCTTCATCGAGCTTATTGTAATAGATTGCTCGATGAGGAGGCCCTGCAGCGAGTCCGTCATGACGGTAGGCCGATAAGATGAAGCCTTTCAGCAACAATTTACCACCTTTTGTTTGTAGAGATGTTGAAGCGTGACGACAGTCCGTCGCACGCGGATGTGCGAAGCCGCACTATAATTTTCACTTAACAGTGCAGCGCGCTAAAGCGTGCGACAACTATGTGTAATTGCGGATTACGCAGGACGCACTCTGAGGTGCGGAGTGCTAAAGAGCACAAAGATTGCACTTAAGCTGTGCAAAGTGCTAAGAAGCGCGAGATTTGCGCAGCGCTGCGGATTACGCAGGGCGCAAATAATAATGATACGTTGTGCTTAAGAGCACAACTTTAATAATGCAAAATGACGCAAAGTTGACTACGCGCACTTTATTTTCCCGGAAGTCCTTACAACGCACTCGCGTTATTATTTACGGCAGCGGAATGTGGATAGATGTTTTGATATCGCGCACCGTCTCCGTCTCGCGATAGTTTTTATAAGTGCTGTTACCTTAGCGTGTCAGCGTTCTCACTCGCACTCCGCGAACTGATTACCGAATCACTATCTGTTTTTCCAAAATCCGGCTCGAAGGATCATTTATTGTAGCCGCGCCATCGAATTACACGTCCACATTAACAGAATTTATTTGTTTCGCCGATCGGAGAGATAGAACGTAAATGATTTGAGCGGGTTTAGTTTGTTGAAAAGTGTTTATTCCTTTCGACACCAACTCCCGGACCGTCTTAGGTAATCGCATGCGACAGCAAGATATAATCGGACACGCGAATTATCGTTTTAACTATAACTATATGAGCGTTAGACTTTCGGTGTGCTCCCGGTAAAGGCTTGCGACGAAGTCTCTTAACGAAAAGCCCTTCTCTTTCCGATCCACGCACAAGAATCCCGGTCGATACGTGTACCACAAAAAAGGAGGAATTTCGATCGTTCGACTCCGAGAGCCAATCGGCTATCGACAACGAGGTGTTTGTCAGAATCGAACGATACGAAGAAACTACAAAAACGGAATGAAAACAAGGCTTCGCACGTAACGTCTCGCTTTAGAACGCTCGAGAAACAAAATTAATAATATAATTTATAAAACTCTTACTTTTTCGAACACTTAATAATAATAAAACTATATATAAACAAAATATCTTTTGTGGTTTTTATATAAGATTATCATAATAATTATAATTATTGATTATAAAATCACAGTAAGTAAATTGAACTTTTGAGCAAAAATTACAGATTATCTCAGTCTTGTTTCACTATGCTTGTACTGCTGACGAAGTACTTGGTTGTGGAGGTGGAGCCGTAATTGCTTCACCGATCTTCGCTGCAAGATCTGTCAATCCCTTACTCTGCTCAATGAAAGACTTACTGACGTCTATCTCCTGTCGTTTTTTAGTTGCAAAAGAATCAGAAGGGGGCACCTTGCGCTTGGTGCCAATCTTGGACATAGCTCTCTGCACCTGTGGTACTGCATTATTGCTTTCAGATCCGGAAGTAACTGCAGATGATGGTGTTGTAGGAGATAGTGTAGCAAGAGGTGTTGTTGCAAGAGAAAGTGGCGAACAGGAATCCTCAGATACTTTTATAGAATCCTCAGTACCTGACTTTTCAGTACCTGAAAATGTAACAGAGGAATACTTTAGATTAATCTAGAATGTTATAATAAACTGTGGAGACCTGACAATGAGTCTTTTAATCTCCTTACTTGCGAGTCTTGTAAATAAGTCCCAATTCCAAGAATTAGATGTGTCTGGGCTTGCTGCAGCAGACGTAACAGAGGGGGGAATGCAAAACACTGTTGTTACTTGACCATTAGAAGGAGCAGACGTAGACGCGAATGAGGAACTTGTGCAAAGTTGTGGCACTTGATTATTTGTAGAAATGTCCTTTTGGATTTTGGACTTGTAGTTGGATAAGGTTCTGCAATCACATTACAATAATAAGTTATCGACATTTATCATGCAGAACTTCTCAAGCCGCAACACTTACCTTCTAAGTTTAATGATGTCCTCCAGGAATTCAGGTCCTTGTACAACTCCCAAGTTGGTGTGTATCTGGACTGATCTGCTTCAGCTCCAGACCTCGGCATAGACTGCCCAACCTTCCTCCGCTCTTTTCCAAAGCGTTGCCTCAGGGCGTAAAATATTTTTTCAGCAACAAGATCTGACAAATAAATTATTACATTTTCTTTTCCTAGTGTCTCAAAGTTATAATCTAAATCTAACCTAACCTAACCTGTATTCTGTCAAACATGTCTTTCGCCAATTTATTATGTGACACCTCGTTCATCGACTATACCGTAACAACATATCGCTACAAAACCGTACCAACATTTTAAAATAATCGAAATAAACTTACCTTCTACTGGATGAGTGAGGCTCGCGCCGATCTGCGCCCATGCTGCGACTTTCACCTCCCCATTGGTATATAATTTTTCAGTCTTGTCGTACAAAAATCTATTTACTCGGACCACGGCAATTAGCTCTCGGTCACTGCTGAGCTCATCTTCCGCACAAAGAGATTCCATGTCTGACATTGTGTGTTAACCGACATACAAACAACACAGCTGTGCTCCCGCCCTTGCTCCCACTGTCGAGCTCTCATTGGCTGAGAGTAAAGGAGCAGACCGTAGAAAATAGAATTCAACCATTTCGCTTACGGCCTTACTCTACGCCCTATTACACCGAAAAACCAGCTTATCCTGACGTCTTACAGTCTTAATCTACTACTCTTGCTGCCATTGTAGACGACGCATTATGTAAAGTTATTTTAGTTTGTATTATATTTTGTATTATAGTTATTTTATTTTATTATTTTATACTATAGTATTATATTATAGTGTATTTTATATTATAGTTTGTTTTATATTCATAATGTTAATTTTAATTGGAATAACAGCGCTAAGTTTTTTTTGTACACGAAATTTTTTTATATTTATTTTTTTAACATTAATTTTTGAATTTTTATTTTTGTAATTTTAACTTCTTAATTTTCGAAATTTAATTTTTTGTGTTTTGTGTTTTCTTTTCTTGAATATACGTTTGAGTATATTTAGATTAAATAAATATGAATAATTATTTAGATATAAATAATTTATTATTTATATATATGTATATAAATATTTTAAAAATATATAAAAATTATACATTTGTACGATCAATTTTAAGTTCTACAGCCTCTCTTATGCTATATAAATATATTTTGTTGCATTTTATTTGCTTCTGCAAGTAGAATAGAGTACAATGTTAAATAAATAACAAGGCAAAATTTCACAATTTTAATATTTTCTGCATTTTATATTAAAAAATCTATTCTAGTTATAAAAAATAATTCAACTGAATATTATACATTATATTTTTCTAGATTTATTAGATTTTTTTTATTTTACTTCTTTTTGATGCTAAGTTGTTTCCCTGTGATTTTAAGTTGTTTTCCTATGTTATTAATACAGATAAAATGTAATTTATAAATATAATTATTAAGAAGATAATATTTTTGATGGCGATAAATTTTTCTAAAGATAAATATAGTTTTTGAGAAGATAATACTTTTGATGGCGATTAATTTTTGTAAAGGACTATTTTGGCTGGAGAAAGATATACTTAGCGATATTTTACATCTGTGATGTCTTTTTTAGACGGATTTCACATATTTTTGTAAAGTTTATTTTAAAATATTAATAACATTAATACATTAAAAAATATATACGTGTGTGCGTGCGTGCATGCGTGCACACGTGCGTGCAACTATCATCATATCTTTTAATAATTGCAATAATAGTTTCGTTCTCACTTTTTCTCTTTGTTCTTTCATGTTTTGCATTTGTTATTATTTATACCTTATATTGTAATAATAAATAAATGTTATCTTGTTGCAGGGTTGGAAAAGTTACTTTATCTATATTAAAGTAACTCGTTATCATTACCATTCTTTTTTCTAAAAACTCGTTACTGTTACTCGTTACTAATTTTAAAAAGTAACTTGTTAACATTATCGTTACTCAAACAATAACGCTTTTTTAATCGTTACAATTTCCGTTAGTTTTTTCATATATAACACAAACTTTACATACATTTAAAAAAAATACAAGATCAATTTAAAAATTTTTAACTTACATTATCTTACAAAATAGAAAAAACCGAGATACCAGAATACGCTTGCAGTAGTTTCCATATACTGCATTCCAAAACTTTTATCAATATATTCCTTTGTATAAAAATTATACCGAGCAAATTTGAAAAAAGTAACGATAAAAATAACTGTTAAATTCGTTACTCGTTACCGAAAAATGTAACGAAGTTATTTTTTTCCGTTACAAACAAAATTTGTAACGCCGTTAGCGAAAAAAGTAACTGTAACAGTAACGAGGTTACAAATAACGCGTTATTTCCCAACCCTGTTTTGTTGTATTAATAAATGTTAAATAAAAATATTCTTGTACGCGATGAATTTATAAAATGATACAAAATCGATAAGTTCAAAAAATTTCTTTTAAAGAAAGTCAAATATCAAATTTAATGATAGTAAGATTTATTAACTTTGAAATTTCACGCGACAAAACTAATATTTATTAAATTCACATCTTTCAATCCTACATTGTCGTTCTTCTTTTACATTTTCTAATAGTAATAATAACAATAATAATAATAATAATAATAAAATATATTTATTTTAATTTAATGATAACACATTTAAATAATATACAGGGTGGCTTCGAACATTCAACTTTGAGATCTTATAGGAAATTTAATTCTGAACAAAAAATTTTGTATAAACGTGGGTCGAAAATTAAGAGGATGCCGGATTACCGACAGAACGCGAATATTCTTTATTTTGCAAAATCTTTTTGTTGATTATAGATATCAACAAATCCTTTTCCACAATTAAGGTACACATAATAACGGAGTGCGGAGTTTAACATTTCATATGAAAAGTTAAAAAAAATGAGAAAATTACAGTTTTGTTATCGGCTTCTGCGTCAACATTTACTTAATATAACAAATTTGTAATCTACACGTGCCTAATCAGTAAACTCCGCACTCGGCATTTCATCAAAGAGTATAAGTGAACTTGGAGAAGTGAGTTTAGAAGCTTTATAAAAAAGATTTTGCAAAATAAAATTTTCGTGCATATATGTGTATGCGAGATGGAGGCTCAAGAGTAAAACAGAGCAGTAGATTAGTTGCGTGATGTCGTGATAGACGGAGCTGCAATCTTATATGACAAGGACAAACATAATCGTACCATCTTTGTTTCTTTCATGCATATGAGAGTAATATACATGTACACACTAACTTTATTGCAGTATCTTTTCTCTCTCGATCATACGCTCTGTGTCTTTCTAATCGCTCGCTCGCTATCTATTACGTATCGCGTATCGCTTAGCTTCATGCTTCTCGCATATTCACTTACGCGTTCACTCGCCCTTCTCTCTCTCTCTCTCTCTTTCAGCTCGTTCATTATTATATTCTTTTATTCATTTATTCCCATTATTATATTTTTTTATTTGCTCAACTTTTATTCTTTCTATTCTCGTCTCCCTACATGATCAATTTATTTATTTATTTTTGTTTTATAAAGCATAAATGAGATACACAACAATAAGTTATTTTCTTTTTCTATTTAACTATAATTAAATACAACACATGTACATACAAAAATACACATAATTAACTACTTTTTCTATTTATAATACACAATATCTCATTTATATTCTATAAAATAAAGATGAATAAATTAATGATTAAACTAATAATTATTATTATATTGGAAGACGAGAATAAAAAGAATAAAAATTAAACAAATAAAAGAATATAATAATGGGAATGAATAAATACAATAAAGAACAAGCAGAAAAAGAGGAAGAGGGAAAAAGAAAGAGAAAGAGAGAGAAAGAGACAGAGAAAGAAACAAAAAGAAAGACAGAGAGAAAAAAACAAAAAATTTAAATAAATTAAATATATTAAAAAAAAACTTTATTTAAAATTTTATTTTATACATAGTGTGCGTGTGTGTGTGTGAACTTAATATAAAACTTATAATCAAATTAAAATAAAACTTATACTTCTAATTATAATATTATAAAAATTAGATATAAAACTAAAAATAAAACTAAATTATAATATAACTGAATAGAACTGAAAATTAAAATAAAATCGAAAAAAAATGCAAAAATGAAAAAATGTCTGGATGGTGCGGCTGGGGGAGGCACGTATCCGTATGGTGCGGACGATGCGGGCACATATCCGGGTGGTGGGGACGATGCGAGCACATATCCGCCTGGTCGACAGGGCTTTTTTGCTCTCCCATCCCAGTTGTCATCAAAGAAATTTAAATTTTATCATTAACATTTTATTGGACAATAACTACCCATTAGATTTTATATTTATGACCCTTCGAGATAGACTCAAGTATTTATTTAGTAATTACAATAAACATAGTCATAATTTCTCCGATAATAAGGATGACACTAGTAAGGGAAAAAAATTTTTCACAATTCTATATGTTCCACCAATCTCTGAGCGATTCAGGAGTATAACTAGGGATTTGGACGTCAGACTTTCGTACGTTAGCCTAAACAAACTACATCGTTTCATCAAAGTACACAAAGATCATGTTCCCAAACAATTATGTAATAATGTAGTTTATAAAATCGAATGTGATAATTGTGATGCATCGTATGTCGGTCAAACGAGCAGACAATTAAAAACGAGAATCAACGAACATCGTAATCACATTCGACGTAATACTTCTGTTCATTCTGTTATTACTGACCACAGATTACAATTTGATCATGATTTTAAGTGGAACGATGTTAAAATATTGGATAGTGAACCGTATTATAATAAACGTTTGATATCTGAAATGGTTTTTATAAAAAGACAAAATAATAGTTTAAATCTACAAACTGATACGGATTGCCCGCATGAGATGTATGTCAATACGATAGACATGCTCCCGAAATTATGACCTTCGGTTCCTATATTTATATACAATACTCTAGACACATCACAGACATTATATTCATGTGTTTTCGTTTTGCTCTTTAAATCTATCATTACCGTTCGCACTCGTATATATTGAGCATGTGATTTACGTTTTAATTTGTGACATGTAACAAGCGATATCTGGTGACAATGAGGAATAAGAATCCATCTCTTTGTAAGTTCTTTAATTGTTCTTTGTAGGTTCGGTCTCTAATAATTTTGTAATTATTCAGATATGCATGTTCTCTGCCATGGCATACGTTAAAGAAATGGTTGTCTTTACTGACGGAGGCTTTATATTGCCGTATTTACTTTTTTACTACGAACATTGAAGAACACAGCCTACAGATGACATGTATAGTTTAATTTTAAACGTGACTTCGACATGCTCTGCATTTGTACCGCACAACTTCATAGCGTTAATTGCATTAATTGATTTGTAAACAATTGTAACGGGTGTATATCTCTTTATATATATTTTTTTTGCGCTGAAAATGATTCAAAAATAGATCGAAATGTTCGCTAGATTTTATATCTTAATAAACTAAATTCGCACTTGATTTTCTGTGCTGGTTCCTTAGCCTTTTCCCCATTTCGTTCTAATAATGTTAATTAAATATATTTATAATAAGATAAAGTATTGTACTTACTTTGTCTCAGCTTTGTCGACTTCATCTTCGTACGGTGGACGGTGCACGGTGGACGATCTCAAGACAAATGATGATGTTCGGGCCGATTCCGAGCACGTGCGCCGTTGCCACATGGCACAGTATCGAGAGAGAGAGAGAGAGAGAGAGAGAGAGAACGAATAAGGAGCAAGCGAGATAGCTAACATGAAAGAGTTCCGAAGTCTCGCTCGCAAGGCTCGCTTTATCTATAATCTCTCGCGTTATACAGGGTGTTAGAAAAGTCTGAAAACGGTCAAATATCTCATAAACAATGTTTTCGTAAAATATAAATAATGTTTTTATGTATAAAATTAATTTAGTAATTATTTTATATCTAAAAAAAAAAATTGCAAAAGAGTACCTGCGCATATTAGCGCAGGTACATATCCGGATGGTGCGGACGATGCGGGGACACATATCCAGATGATGCGGGCACATATCCAGATGATGCGGATGATATAGGGACTATGGGGATTGTACGGGGGGGGGGGGGTATTATCTGCAGATATGCGGCGACTCACGCCTTACTCGGGATTCGAATCCGAGTGTATGCGGTAACAAACAAGCATGCACTTACCACGTGCGGCTACTGATCGTACCGATATTTATTGTATCAATACTGTCATTTATGTTACACTTACATATGTACATAAATATGCATCAAATATGTATATATAGTAAATCATATCACACAAACTTTAAGGTTTGTATAAAAGATTTGCTGTCTCTGCAGTGAAAATTTGAAAGCCTCATCCGATAGCTGTGACTTGTCCAAATAAATATTTTAAAATTATTATTTTCTTATTTTATATATCCAAAAATAATTATGATACTTTAATGAAATTTTGGCGATTAAAAATGACACAAAACACGACATAAATGGGATAATTTTTAGTCAATTATGTAATTAAAATTATGATTACTGATTTCATTACAAATAATCCGATTTATGTCGCGTTTCGTGTCATTTTAATCGCAAAAATGTAATTAATCCATTACAATTATTTTCAGATATATAAAATGCGAAATACAAAAATTTTATTTTCTATAGTAAGATGACATATATACGTGAAAGATTACAGATAAAAGGAGTCACGCGAGCGAGGCTTCGGAACTCTTTCATGTTTGTCATCTCACTTACTCCTTCATTCTTTCTCGCTCTCGCTTTTATCGGCTCTCCAGTATCGGGGATCTTTTCTTATCTACAAAATATAAACATCTTTTAAATAAAAAATGAAACTTGTATTTTCCATTTCATCTGTATAAAAATGATTATAATGGATTAATGAGATTCTTGCGATTAAAATGACACGAAACACGACATAAATCGGATAATTTTTAATCAATTATATAATTACAATTATGATTACTTATTACTTAAAAATTTTATTACTTAAAGATTTTAACCAAATCAAATGTTGAAATTTGTTTCTCATAGAATTTCGCCTGCAGGTGATTGCAGTAATAATTGTTTTGTTTGCAGTTGAAATATAAATATGATAGCGATTTTTAAATGACAGTAAGGAATTAATTTATAATTAGAGCCCAACTGGGCTCAACATCAGATTATAATCTAAAATCGTTTGTAATTGTTTGTGGTACAAGAATTATAAGAAAATCTTTATATAGATCATTCTATTCTGTTGACATTTAATCTTTATATGTACTGACTTGCTATGCGGCGGTTGATTCTTATTTATTTGATTGTTGTACCATTTATCTATTAATTAATTATTTATTTATTTATTATTATTTATTATTATGTATTTATTTATTTGCGATCATTGATTTATAATATTATGTAAAAGTTATCTATTAATTTTGTTTTGCGCTGAAGAGAGTCTCAAAAAAGACCGAAACATTGGCGAATTTTATTTACATATAATTTTCTATTGTCAATAAATCTAATTATGTCCTACACACTGCGCTTGCTCCTGATTGCCTACTTTTTGTTAGTTAACATTTTGTAATTTCACTAATTAATTTGTTGGTAATTTATTTATTTATTTTTCAACTATAAACAAAAATTCTTGTACTACAAACAATTACAAACGATTTCAGATTATAATCTGATGCCAATTGTGCTCTAGTTATAAATAAATTCCTTACTGTCATTTAAAAATCGCTATCATATTTATATTTCAATTACAAACAAAATAATTATTACTGCAATCACCTGCAGGCGAAATTCTATGAGAAACAAACTTCAAAATTTGATCTGTTTAAAATCGGGTGCCAATTTCACGCAAAAAGATTGTACCAACACTTGTCATTGCGTAAAACATAGTAAACTGAATGTAAAAGTCCTTTGCTCTACTCGCTCACGAGAGTTGGAACAATTTTTTATTTTTTATATATATACATGGTGTCCCATCAAAAATGGGCACCCTATTTAATCTTATAAATTAAAAATATTAAATTATAACAAATATTTATGAAATACTTTATTGCGAGCATAATGATTGCTAACAAAAATGAAAACGGAAAAATATGCATAATATTTTTTTATTAATATATCAATATTTCGATAAAATAAAAGTTATACTCTTTCAGACAAATACAATGATGTATAATGCTAATATTTTACATATGTTTATATTTTACGAGTTTTACCGGTTTGAAATCTCGTAGGTGACATATATCTTTTCATTTTTGACGATGCGATAAGTCTATTTTCTGCCTCATTGTTATGATCAAATGACAACGTGATATACGTCAATCTGTAAGACACGAATTAGAAAATTATTTACGTAAAAAATTCATTTTATACAGGATGTCCCACCAAAAGTGGCAACCTTCTTCTATATTTAAAATTAAAAGAGAAAAATCATAACAAGTAAATTGTTTAAACCGAACTCTATTGTAAGCGTATTTGTTTACAACAATTATCTGTGTTTATGAACGGAAAAATGTGCATAATTTTTTCATAATGATATTAAATTTCAATATAAAAATAATAATAATAATCATTGTAGCACTATTGCAGACGGATACAACAATGTATTATTTAATGTAAATATTTTACACTCCAAGAGTTTTATTGGCTTGAAATTTCGTGGCCAACATTTACCTTTTCGCTTTTGGCCCCACGATATGGCTAATTTCTAATTTGTGTCTTACAGATTGACGTATATCACGTTGTCATTTCATCATAACAATGAGGCAGAAAATAGACTTATCACATCATCAAAAATAAAAAGATATATGTCACCTGTGAGATTTCAAACCGATAAAATTCGTAAAATATAAAGATAATATGTAAAATATATTAGCATCATACATCACTGTATTTATCTGAAAGAGTATAACTTTTATTTTATCGAAATATTGACATTAATAAAAAAATATTATGCATATTCTTCCGTTTTCATTTTTGTTAGAACCCACTACGTTCATAATAAAGTATTTCATACATATCTGTTATAATTTAAGTTTTTTAATTCATAAGATTAAATAGGATCCCCACTTTTGATGGGACACCATGTTTATATATATATATATATATATAGATATATATATATATATATATATATTGTAACCGTAAATTTCTTTTAAAAATTATTTAATTAATAATTATTGATTCGGCAGGCGGTTCTTCGATGCCCACGGTACACCTTCGGCGCGTATTTCGAATATCGTTCCCGCGATCCACAAAAATTCCCGGAATCGCAAAATAAACCAAGTTGGGCGCCAGGTACGGCAGACCGCACCATTCACGATAAACGCAACACCAACAAATAATCGCGCGACCGATAATTAACGCGACGGCAAAATTCTGCGGCTATTCAGTATACACGAAATGGTAGAGGGGGAGGTTCGGGGAAGACGGGAGAAATCTTGAAAGTCGAGAACACGGGAGCCAAAATGAGCATTCGGTCGGTTAAAACAAAGATAACAATAATATATTAAAAGAAACAAGAGTATAGAACAGTTCGTATAAATAATAGCCTTTGATGACAGTAATTATTTTACAGGTGAATAGGATATATTATTTCCGCGAAGATCGGCACGACCGTGCGCAACAGTATCAAATTACCGGGCGTCTTACGCGCTTTAACTCGACTTTTCAGCCGCGAGGATTTCCGCGGTACGAGACTTAATTAGGCCGCGACAACTAAAGAAATCTCTCGAATACGCCGGTAACTACTTTACGCACGCTCGTGAATCCGCTGCGATATAATAGAAAATATTAGATTGCACGACTCAAATAGGTCCGTTGGTCCGGCTCGCGGTAAGCCGATATACGTCTCAATAACAATGACGGTGACCTTTGCGTTAAAATACCGAATATCTAACTCGCATGACTCGCGGAAACTAACAGCGGGCTCAAAGACACCCGATAGATTTCTTGTACGAATTTTTAGGATTTCGCTTCCTCCTGACTCCAATTTCTTACAATACTCACAAAACACGCGCTAACAATACACAGAAACAATACGGAAAATATCGATAACGACTGTGGTGTACGAGTCGCGCGGCGCAATATTCTGCGCGAGTCGGAATATCGATCGCGCGATCGCAAAATCCCGATAATGCGCAACATACAATTATCACAAACGCGTGACTAATACTAATGACTGTCGGCGGCGGTGAAATGAATAGAGAGAGCCTATTTTACATAATTCGGATGAGCGACATGTGCCCGTCGACCGTGCGACTTAATCTACCAACTATTCACCAAATTAATCCACCAAAACGCATGGCTCGACAACTACTAAGGGCGCGACTCATCCGAATTAATTACCTACAATAAATCGGCAGCAAACTCGGGTCGACGACGCTCGTCCCACCGGCAGAAATATCTCGGCCTTTCCTTCTCGGCGATCTCGTTCTCGCTCGTACGCTCTGGGTGACCTGCGTCCTTCCTAAAGGCTCGCCGAACAGTGCCGAGCGAGAGTCCTGCAGGAGACACGCCGGCGCGATAAATCGCTATCTCGCCACTTGTGGCGCTTTCGCTTTACGCGGGGCTGTCCTGCGGTCCTCGCGGTCCTTGTGGTTGTCACGGCCGTGTGGTGGGCTTCTCGCCCCGAAATTTCCAAAATCGGTTGTTGCTTGACTGATAGATGCGGAATTTCGACAGCGTCCGATCGGTTCTCGTTCCTATCTCGAAAAATAGGCCCATGTTCAAGAATCTTCCCGCCGCTCCGTACTTGGGACTCCCTCGCTTCGCGCGGGTGGAGTGGCCGCCCCTTCGGCCGGTTCCTTCCGGCCCTTCGCTTCTGTTCCTGTCATAATAATATTAAATTATCGGTAGCGAGGTATATTGGCCACCATGAATGTAGTTAATATTGAAAAACTACGACCTGACGTCTCCTGTTTCCTGGGTGTCCTGGACTCCCGCTCTTAGCCGTCGCACTTCTCTCTTCCTCTCCTTCCGCCGGATGGGATCCCGTCGCTCGACCTCGCGCCGACTGTCAATTCGCGGGCTCATCTCGAGCTTACATTTTCGATTTTTCCTAACCGAAAGTCAGATCCCGCTGATCTGACCATCGGGCCGCTCTCTCCCTAAATTAGAAAAACGCAGGCCCCCGAAAAACCGCCCCTGATCAGGCAATTCGGCCCTTGTGACGGACGTCCCAAAAACGTCACGTCACAACTCCCCCTTCCCAGGAGAGGACTGTGGAGGTTTTGGCTGGTGATGAGCGTCGACAGTCACCAACTTTCCTCCAATCACTAATCAGAGTCAAAAAAAACATTCGAGTCTCTGTCCTGGCTCTCTCTCCAACAAATCACCGCTACGTCCACCGACCAAAAGAAAGCTGATAGGATTTGAGGTCCTTTATGTGCGATTTACCCATGATATTTCCCTCCAAATCCGCGAGCTCGTACACCACGTTCGACAATATTTTATTAATTCTAAAAGAGCCGTGAAATTTCGGTGCCAATTTGGCCTCAATATTATGTGTCGCAGATGACAACACATGCTGCCGTTTCAGCACTAGATCTCCAACGTTAAACACAATATCGCGACGTCTCAAATTATAATAAGTGGACTGCTTCTGATAGGCCCGCTCGAGATTTTCCTTCACCCAATCGTGCAAAGATTGCATTTTTCGCATTCTCTCGGACCATTCCGCCGGATCGCCTTGTTCGACCTCATTGACGTTCGCGCATCGCTCGCGTATTGAGTTTATCGGCGTTGGTTCCCGTCCGAGATTTAAAAGCGTCGGTGACCTACCGATAGATGAATGGTGAGCGGTGTTATACGCGAATCGAAAATCTCGCAAATGCTCATCCCATTCCCTATGATCTCTCTCTAAAAAGGCCACTAACATGGTCCTCAAAACCCGATTGACGCGCTCTACTGGATTAGCCTGCGGATGGTATGGCGGAATGTCGTGTGGGTTATCCCGTGTTCTTTCGAGAACGCTCGCAATGTCTGATTTGCGAATTCCGTGCCGTTATCCGTCAGCAAAAATTTTGGCGTACCCCAACGGGAGATGACTTTTCTCAAAGCCTCACAAATTTTCTTGCCGTTAGCGGCCCTTAACGCAAAACATTCCATCCACATTGTGAATAGATCTTGCATCACTAAAACGTACGCAAAACCCGCCCTGCTTTTCGGAAACGGATCCATTATGTCGGCAGCCATCATGGTCCATGGGCCTTCCACAACGCGGTGACCCATGAGACCCGCCGGGTTGGCTTGCTCGACCTTGGTACGCTGGCAAACGTCGCATTGCCTAACGTACTTCGCGGTATCTCGAAACATATTCGGCCAATAATACACGACTGCCAGTCGGTGGAACGTCTTCTCCACCCCTAAATGTCCCGACTGCGGTGTGTCGTGTGCCTCTCTAAGCGCCGTTTCCCTCAATTCTTTCGGTAGTACCAGTTTCCATCGATCTAAGTCCTCCACGATATCCGATACAATAGTTTTGGGCCTGCAATAATATAATTGATCATCTACTATTCGCTAATCTGTAAAACGTTCGCGACCTCTCCGCAACGCTTAAGATACCAAGCATCGGTCGTATTCGCGATAATGTCCGCTTCTACGGCAACCATTATTTTCACCTCGGTGTCACTCTCATACATACGTGATAACGCATCCGGTACGTGATGCAATGCACCTTTACGATGGACTATTTCATAATCGTACTCTAGGAGTTCTAGAGCCCATCTCGCGAGTCTGCCCGTCGGATTTTTAAGATTATGTAGCCAACGTAAGCTACTGTGGTCCGTCACGACTGTAAATTTATATCCCTCTAAATACGGCCTAAACTTCTTAATGGCCCATACGACCGCTAAACACTCTTGTTCCGTAACTGAGTACCTTTTCTCGGGGTCTGCTAGAGCTCGACTCGCGAAAGCTACGACATGTTCGGTCCCACCTATCTTTTGGGTTAACATGGCTCCTATTCCCACCGAACCCGCGTCTGTCTGCAAAACAAACGGAACGTTAAAATCCGGACACGATAACATAGGTGCGGTAACTAAGTGTGACCGAATTTTCTCAAAAGCGCGACACTGCGCATCCCCCCACTCCCAGCGCTGACCCTTTTTCAAAAGTCGGGTTATCGGTTCGCTAATGGTTGCGGACTGTGGTATAAACCGACGATACCAAGACGACATGCCCAAAAATCTACGTACTTGCTTGATATTGCGCGGAGCCGGATAGTCTAATATTGGCTGAACTTTGTCCGTATCTACCATAAGCCCGTCTCGTCGTACGACAAATCCAAGATATCGAACCTGCGAGCGACAAAACTCACATTTCTCCGGATTTATCGTGAGACCGGCCGCAAAGATTTTCGTTAGCACGCGCTCGAGCCATTCTAAATGTTCTTCAAAAGTTGGCGTTACTATCACGATATCGTCGAGATATGCGAACGCGTGAGGCTTCATCTCCGGCCCGATTATTTTATCTAATAAGCGCTGGAAAGTCGCGGGCGCTCCCGTTAATCCATATGGCATCCGCGTGAAATGATATAAGCCTTTCTCCAGGACGCTAAAGGCAGTGATTTCCCGACTTCCTTTCGCCAGAGGTATTTGGAAGTACGCCTGGCTTAAGTCAATCGTGGAAATATACCGAGCTGATCTTAGCTTGTCTAATATACCATTCATATTTGGTAGCGGATACGCGTCCTTTTTCGAAACACTATTTACTTTTCGGAAGTCTAAACAAAATCTATATTTTCCGTTTGGCTTTTTCACCATTACGATCGAATTCGACCACTCACTATACGAAGGTTCTATAATACCGGCATCTAACATCTTATCGACTTCATCACGAATCGCTTCTTGTACTTTAGGCGAAACTAAATAACACCTTTGTTTAATAGATCGGTTCAGCCCGACATCTATTTCATGCTCGGTTAGAGAAGTGACACCGGGGTTAGCGACCGTTTCCGGGATTCTACCCCTTAAAAATTTTTCCAATTGTTCGGTTTGTGAGGGCGTTAAATCAGGGAGTCCACTGTACACGGTCGGCGTATCGCTCTGTGATTCAAAATTATACCTCATCGCGGACTCCCTCGCAAAGTACCATTCGGTCGTCGCGAAGTCTAGTCCAATACCGAACTTACATAAAAAATCTATCCCCACGATACACGAGACTGCTAAATCCGGCAACAAACAAGTCGAAATCAAGCGACTCTGATTTTTCAATGTGAACGGGACATCCACCTCCTCCCGTACCTCCGCTAGTTGTCCGTTGGCCATGCGAATCCGCGTAACATAATTTTTACGCGTCGGCATCCCTAATTGCCGTATTATTCGTATACCGTCGGCCCCAAGGATCGTTCGATTCGATCCTGAATCGACTAATGCTCTTAACAGTTCGCCGTGTATAAAGATCTCGAAATAACAAAGTGACGGCAACCCTAAAGACTTTACGGGATCAAGCGCAGTATACGAGAGACTGGAGGCTTCCCAGCCTTCGGGTGCAACGGGGCCCCCCCCTTAAGATTTCCGGAGTCGTTGGGGTCCGTTTTATCGACTCCCCTCCTCGTTTCCCGCACACGCTGGACACGTTCGTACGGTAACGCTCGGTTTGCCACACCGATAACAATGAACGCGTTTTCTTTCTTCGCATACTCTCGCGAAATGCCCGATTTTTCCGCAATTCCAGCACTTGGTGTTCGAACCAGAACTGGGGCTGGAGGAATTGGTGGATTTGACCGCAGTTAAAGAGCTTGGTGGACTCGCAGCAGCAACTGAAGCGGTGGCGGGCGCGTTGGTTCTTCCCCGCGCTCGATTTTTCGCGCCATTCCCTATTTTTGGCGTCGTCTCTTCAAATCCCGCGGCTGCCATAGCGATCGAGTTTCTGTGGGTCTTACGCGGTGGGCGATACGCGAGATCCGGAAAAATCGACTGTTCTGGCGGTGGCGGCGCTCGATATTGGTTTACTGCCTCATAACTACGTTCCACTCGTAAGGCTAAGTTTTCCAGCGAATGGAAATCGTATATATCGCGTCGGTGTACAGCGATCTGTAAACGCGGCAGCATATTCCGATGCGCATAATTTAACTGTTCGTCTAGACTCCACGGGGGTCTTAATCGTTCAAACAATGCCCTTATACACGTCAGAAAATCTGCAATGGGCTCGTGTTCCCCCTGCGTGCGGCGCATAATCTCATCCCGCAACGCGAATTGGAAGTCTGGATTACCGAATCGCGCAAGCCATGCCGACTCAAACTCCCGCTAATTACGCCACTGTCTGCGCTCGTTACGGTACCAATACAGTGCGATGCCCGATAAAAAGAACGGGATGCACTTGAATATTTCGTGATCGTTAACGGGAACTAAAGCGCGTCCCTCCTCTATACGTGTGAGGAATGCCTCCGCGTCACTACCGCGCGCACCTGAAAATTGTAAATTCCACCGACGCATCAGCTGATACGCGTCGAGGGCTGACGAGGCAGCGCGTACGGGCCCCCGTGGCTCGGCCCCGTGGGGCGGCAAATCCACCCGCGGCGGCCGAAGGCGCGCCCCACCCGCATCGGTCTCCCCATCATCGACCAACCTAAAGCCCATCTCGACCGGGCTATCGGGTCGCGCGGACGCCTCCTCCCCCGGGCCCGGTAACTCGAACGGGCCCTTCGTGGGCGTCGCGGCGCGAGGAAAATCAACGCGTCGCTCTCGAACTTAATTAGGCGCGACCGTAACGCGGAGACGGTACCCTCCGGGTCTTGACCACGCTTTGGAAACCGTTTTCGTTTAATTACTCAATACGGAAAACCGTGCAGCGAACTCCCTAAGCTTAATTATGCGATAGCCAGAAATTTTATCTGGGTATACACTAATCCCCGAGGGCGCGAACCGCTTAGGCACTCGACACTCACGACAACTACGCAACAGTTAGCCGAACCAAAAAAAAAAAGAACAGAAACGTACATCAACCATACGCGGTCACCCAACACGATTCCCGAGCGAACGAATCTCAGAAGCAGCCAAATAACGGAAATTTTCCGTTCCGATATTATTCGATAGTTACACGAAAGCCCAATGTTCGAAACTTCACGGATTTCCCCTATTCCTAATTTACCCGATGGTAATTATTATAATTAATAGCCAAATTTGGCTACTCGCAACAAAACTGAAAAAATATGGTTAGCACAAATATACAAAAGAAAACTTTCCAACATTCATAATAAATAACATTTCAATATCGATAAATAGCGAGACACATCAAATAAATATTAAACATAATAAAATAAGCAAGATAAATATGATCGGCGATGTCGAGCAAACACCATCAATTTCGATTCAAAAGATTATTATCTGTATTATTTTTAGACACGGGCACACCGATCTCAAAACATCAACACCGCGAGTCGTATAAGGTGAATATTCTTTTCAAAAGAAAACTGCCACGTAGCCAGATAACAAAAGAAATGAAATACGAAAGCCAGAAAGAATATTTCTCTTCAAACAATTCAAATAAATATTCCATATACTTGTTACTAAAGTACTCCGAGGAAATAATACAAATTATCACGTTAACTTCGTGAAAAATTATTCAGGCTCGATAACTACAAGAAAATGCTCGACATGCCATCAATCATATAATCGTCGCTTCAAATAATCATAGGAGCTGTTCTCCTTACAGACAAAAAAAAATTCCTTTTCGTTGGGCGCCAATTTGTAACCGTAAATTTCTTTTAAAAATTATTTAATTAATAATTATTGATTCGGCGGGCGGTTCTTCGATGCCCACGGTACACCTTCGGCGCGTATTTCGAATAGCGATCCACAAAAATTCCCGGAATCGCAAAATAAACCAAGTTGCGCGCCAGGTACGGCAGGCCGCACCATTCACGATAAACGCAACACCAACAGATAATCGCGCGACCGATAATTAACGCGACGGCAAAATTCCGCGGCTATTCAGTATACATGAAATGGTAGAGGGGGAGGTTCGGGGAAGACGGGAGAAATCTTGAAAGTCGAGAACACGGGAGCCAAAATGAGCATTCGGTCGATTAAAACAAAGATAACAATAATATATTAAAAGAAACAAGAGTATAGAACAGTTCGTATAAATAATAGCCTTTGATGACAGTAATTATTTTACAGGCGAATAGGATATATTATTTCCGCGGAGATCGGCACGACCGTGCGCAACAGTATCAAATTACCGGGTGTCTTACGCGCTTTAACTCGACTTTTCAGAGACTTAATTAGGCCGCGACAACTAAAGAAATCTCTCGAATACGCCGGTAACTACTTTACGCACGCTCGTGAATCCGCTGCGATATAATAGAAAATACTAGATTGCACGACTCAAATCGGTCCGTTGGTCCGGCTCGCGGTAAGCCGATATACGTCTCAATAACAATGACGGTGACCTTTGCGTTAAAATACCGAATATCTAATTCGCATGACTCGCGGAAACTAACAGCGGGCTCAAAGACACCCGATAGATTTCTTGTAAGAATCTTTAGGATTTCGCTTCCTCCTGACTCCAATTTCTTACAATACTCACAAAACACGCGCTAACAATACACAGAAACAATACGGAAACTATCGATAACGACTGTGGTGTACGAGTCGCGCGGCGCAATATTCTGCGCGAGTCGGAATATCGATCGCGCGATCGCAAAATCCCGATAATACGCAACATACAATTATCACAAACGCGTGACTAACACTAATGACTATCGGCGGCGGCGAAATGAATAGAGAGAGCCTATTTTACATAATTCGGATGAACGACATGTGCCCGTCGGCCGTGCGACTTAATCTACCAACTATTCACCAAATTAATCCACCAAAACGCGTGGCTCGACAACTACTAAGGGCGCGACTCATCCGAATTAATTACCTACAATAAATCGGCAGCAAACTCGGGTCGACGACGCTCGTCCCACCGGCAGGAATATCTCGGCCTTTCCTTCTCGGCGATCTCGTTCTCGCTCGTACGCTCTGGGTGACCTGCGTCCTTCCTAAAGGCTCGCCGAACAATGCCGAGCGAGAGTCCTGCAGGAGACACACCGGCGCGATAAATCGCTATCTCGTCACTTGTAGCGCTTTCGCTTTACGCAGGGCTGTCCTGCGGTCCTCGCGATTTTTGTGGTTGTCACGGCCGTGTTGGTGAGCTCCTCGCCCCGAAATTTCCAAAATCGGTTGTTGCTTGACTGATAGATGCGGAATTTCGGCAGCGTCCGATCGGTTCTCGTTCCTATCTCGAAAAAGAGTGGTCTTCACTTGGACACAGTACAATTGGACACGGTGCAAATGGACACGTTACAAATGGACACGAGATTGTGCACACGGTTCAATTGGATACAGTGCATTTGGACACAGTAATTTTGGATACAGTAGCTTTTGGACACATAAGAAAATACGCATCGTTTACTTGGACACCGCTCAATTGGACACTGTTCATTTGGACACCGTTCGTTTGGACACAGAAAGATGCGCACCGTTCATTTGAACATCGTTCGTTTGGACACCGTTATTTGCCCACCGTTCGTTTGGACACCGTTCATTTGCCCACCGTTTGTTTGGACACCGTTCATTTGCCCACTGTTCGTTTGGACACCGTTCATTTGCCCACCGTTCGTTTGGACACCGTTCATTTGCCCACCGTTCGTTTGGACACCGTTCATTTGTACACAGAAACATGCGCACTGTTTGTTTGAATATGTAACAGATGGAGAGAAATAAAAATCATTTTGGGAAAATATAATCAGTATTTTTATAACACTTTATACTGGTAAATCTATGTAAAATATAAAATCGTGAAAAGGAGATACATTTGAAGGTTATAATATCTGTCAAAATAAAATATATTCATACTTATATATCTCTGATACTGATGTCATTAATTTTACATTGCTTTTAGCACTTTGTTTAGCTTTTCGCATATTTGGATGTCATGCATGGATACAGTGGGTTCCGCCCCCCCTGCGGGGGGGCTCCACTTCCGGAAGATATAACCTAACCCAAACCTATTTCTTATTTAAAACAAAAATTTGGTGTGGATTACGTCGTATAATTTAAATCAAATTTTGGTGTCCAAACGAACGGTGTCCAAACGAACGGTGGGCAAATGAACGGTGTCCAAACGAACGGTGGGCAAATGAACGGTGTCCAAACGAACAGTGGGCAAATGAACGGTGTCCAAACGAACGGTGGGCAAATGAACGGTGTCCAAACGAACGGTGGGCAAATAACGGTGTCCAAACGAACGGTGTCCAAATGAACGTTGCGCATCTTTCTGTGTCCAAACGAACGGTGTCCAAATGAACAGTGTCCAATTGAGCGGTGTCCAAGTAAACGATGCGTATTTTCTTATGTGTCCAAAAGCTACTGTATCCAAAATTACTGTGTCCAAATGCACTGTGTCCAATTGAACCGTGTGCAAAATCTCGTGCCCATTTGTAACGTGTCCATTTGCACCGTGTCCAATTATACTGTGTCCAAGTGCACCACTCCCCACCCTGTATATATATATAGGGTGTCCTATTTTAATCTCCTCAGGCAAATATCTCAAAAACCAAGCCCGGAAGAGAAAAATGTTTCAGTGCCAAAAAAAACAAATAATTGTTTAAAAAAATACATTTTAAATAATTTTTTTAAAAACAATTTTTTTTATACTAATTGATTTGTCTCATTATTCTGTACATAGAAGTATTACGGTAAGATTATCGGACTCTTTCCTACCGAAAATATGACAGATTAAAATATAAAATAACTCAAAAAGTACTTAATAAAAAAATACTGTATTATAGTGTTTTGGAAAGCTCTCGATGTCAGCTACATGTGTAATAAACCGCTTTTGCGAGGCGGTTTCGTGGATAACTCGGTCGGGATCCGGGGCTCGTGAAAGAGTATCGAGAGACGATCGATAGATACGTTAGATAAAATATAATTTATTGCGTGTAAGTATGTGTGGATACAGAGTGAGGGTATGTGTATAAAGGTTGTGTGTGTGTGAGCGTGTGCGCTTGTATGTGAGTGAGATGGTGAGCGAGCGAGTGCGTGTGTGAACGTGAAATATTTCGTATGGTTTACAATGTGTATGGTCGAGGCGATCGCGATGCATCCGAATTACAATGCGCGGAGTGTGTTGCGGAGCGCGCTTTCAGCGATTCGATACAATTATCGATGACGTGCGCGGATCTGGATTTCGGCAGAGGCCGCTAACTACCGGGCGGTAATTTCGGTCGGGCCGGTGGGCGGTCCTTAGACGTGTCAGTATCGATCTGATTGCGTCGATCGATGTCGCGGCAGGGTTAGATCCTCCCCCTTGAGCGGGATTTAGCGCGCCGTATTAATGGCGAGTCCGATCGCGGTAATGGCTGTCGCGGAATTACTGCGAGTTCGCGGATATCGCGGTATTATTTTGTCGGGGATGATTTTCCCGTAGGATGCAGGAGTGCAACGGCCGACGGGAACACCCGTCAATGGCAGGGAACTCCCTACCACTGGATGATCGCCGTTGCACGTAGGTGGACGGATGCGGGTGAGGTGTCGAGAACTCCCGACGGAGGCTGAGTACGCCCAACCTCGTGTTCCTCGGTCACAGAGATTTCAAAGGATTGCTCTTAGAGATGCCGCAAACTCTCGGCGGAGGCTTGGTACTCCCAACCCCGTTTTCTCTCCCTTTGAGCGTGTTTTCAGGATCGTTCTGGATTTCAGGCGTCGTACTGACTCTGGTGGTTGCGGAAGATCTGGTCTCGAGATAGAAAATTGGCTCTTATTTATACCGCTTTTTCCGGCGGGTGCGTGTGCGTAATATGCCTGATTGTTTTAAGGCATATTGTTTCAAGTTGAACCGCCGCGCGCGACTCGGGTGGTTTCGGGAACGGTCGGTACGGTTACCCGAGCGCGGCGACGATCCCCGGTAAACATCGCATCTTGACGGCGGTTATAAGTTCGAACGACTTTCTCGATATCTTAAAAATGGGCGCTCGGCGCCTCCGCATTATGCCCGACCGGTGTTTGTCGGGCGGCGGACTTCCGGCGGATCGACGGCCGGGTAACGGTGGAGGGATGCATCGTTACACATGAATACTAAATAAAAAATGGGGGTTTCCATTTAAGATTTTAAAGTTGACCTTCACATGACCTTCAAATGATTTTCCAAGGTCAAATCATTGTAACCATCTTATGGCCCCCTCGAAACCAAACAACTTTTGTCTGAAACATTTTTCTCTTCCGGATTTGGTTTTTGAGATATTTGTCTGAGGAGATTAAAATGGGACACCCTGTATATATATATATATATATATACAGGGTGGCCCATTTCTCGCCTCGCGTACGCGGCCCGTAATTCATTAACTATTTTGGCTTATAATTTAAAAACTAAGCCTCGGAAAAAATTTTGGCAAAAAAAATCGTCTTAGAATAGTGTCAAGTATATGACATTGGAAGGACAGAAGGTTGTTTTGAATCACCCTGTATGTATATATATATACTTAGTTTTTAAATTATAAGCCAAAATAGTTAACGAATTACGGGCCGCGTACGCGAGGCAGGCAGGGGCGGCACAACTCATCGTCCGATGCTGGTGATTACGTGAGGCGCTCGCTGCGATCAACTGTTTGCTACATGCGATGGAGTGTATGTATGAGAGAGAACGTATACACACACATACACATTCTCTCTCTCTCTCTCTCTCTCTCTCTCTCTCTCTCTCTCTCTCTCTCTTACACCCATCGCATGTAGCAAACTGCTGATCGCACACACGCACTCTCTTTCTCTCTCTCTCTCTCTCTCTGTCTTTCTCTTTTACACCCGTCGCGTGTAGCAAACAGCTGATCGCACACACACATACACTCTCTCTCTCTTTCTTTCTCTCTCTCACTGATCCTTATCTTTTATGTAATAATTCGTTGCCCTCATACGACTCAATAAGTAATACTTCCTAAGTGTAACACAACGAGTAACTAGCAAACTTTTTTTCACTCACAAATTGTATCACTTATCGAACTTTTACTAATTAATCCACGCACTTTATCGATAAATTGAATTTATTAACGATTATAACAATCTACGGCTAATCACAATCTACCGATTACTACCGATTAATTATTAAAATAACTTGAAGAAAGAAACGCGTTGTTCGATGCGGAGACTGCGCGACGACAAGCAAGTTATGTCGGTACTAGCGTTGCCGGCTGCCGGCTGCCGAACGACTGAATGTATCACATTACGCGTGATCGACGCGGATGCTATCATGTGTCCTGTGATCGGCTAAAGCCTCCGACATTGTAAATTCGATAGTTTCGAAAACATGAAACTATAAAATATGAAAATATAATGACGTATAATAACATCGTTTTTTTTAATAAATTCAGTTTATCGATGCGTGGATTAATTCGTAAAAGTTTGATAAGTGGTACAATTTGTGAGTGAAAAAAGTTTGCTAGTTACTCGTTGTATCATACGGAAATATTATTTATTGAATCGTATGAGGGCAATGAAACTCTACATACAAGGTAAGAGTCAGTGAGTGAGTGAGTGAGTGAGTCAGTGAGTGAGTGAGTGAGTGATTGATTGATTGATTGATTGATCTTTATTAGCTTTCTCAGCTATTTGTAATACAAATCTAGTTTACATTAATTACAATATACTCCTTTAACATTTGCTTAAACGCCACAATTCTTTCATTCCGCTTTATTTCAGCTGACAAGGCGTTATACATTTTCACTCCTTCGTAAAACATACTCTTTTGCGCACTCCTTGTTCTGCGATATTTTATTGCAATATCCCCAGCTTGTCGTGTTTGCCTTTCACTCTCATTTTCCACAATTTCTAACCTATTTCTTAATTGCTCCGGTAACATGTTCCTTAAAACCTTAAAAATAAATATACACACATTATAATATAGCCTCTGTTTTATGGACATAAACTGCAGTGCTTGCAGCAGCTCCACTTTGGTATGTCTATCACATTGCAATATGATCCTCATGGCCCGGTTTTGTGCTTTTTGCAATTTACTCAGCTGTGTTTCTCCCATATCAATTAACAGCGTCGCACAATACTCAAAGTGAGGTGCTATAATTGTCTTATATACAATACATCTAGTGTATGCCGATATATAATTACCTATTCTATTCAAAAAACTCGTTTTTTTCCCTATTTTCTTTAGCATATAATCACAGTGGTCCTTAAATCGTAGTCTATCGTCAATAATTATGCCTAGGTATTTCATTATTTCCACATGTTCAATCTCAGCTCCATCCAAACATTTCAATGTTATATTACCTCGCAGTTCTTTTCTTATACTTCTAACAATCATATATTTCGTTTTTCCTGCATTCATTTTTAACTTATTTATATTCATCCACTCTTCTACTATAGTAAATGCCATATTCATTTTGCCCTCTAATTCCGCGCTGCTTTTTCCAGTTACATATATTAACGTATCATCTGCAAACATTTTTATACTACATCCTTCTGGACAGATTTTTATTATATCATTTATATATACTATAAATAATAAAGGTCCTAATACAGATCCTTGCGATACTCCATATTCTGTGGTCATTAATTTAGACCATTTATTGTTAAATTGAACCTGCTGTGTTCTATCCTTTAAATATGATCTTAACCATTCTATAACCATTCCCCTAATTCCATATTGATATAATTTCTCTAATAATCTTTCTCTATCTATTGTTTCAAAGGCTCGCTTAAGATCCATGAAAATTACCCATACCATTTTTGCCTCACTAACTATCAATTTCCACTCATCAATGACTGTTTGAATCGCTGTTTCACACGAATACTGTTTTCTAAAGCCCGACTGATGTTCTGTTATAATACAGTTATCTTCCAAATATGTTTCAATTTGCTTTTTAACTACTAATTCTAACACTTTTTCAAATATTGGTAACATATTTATAGGCCTAAATTCACTTGCTTTTCTAGCTTTCTCTATTTTCGGAATCGGTATTATTGTAGACGTTTTCCAACCTTTTGGACAGCAACCTTCCTTCAAAGAATTATTTATTATATCAACAAATTCCTCTTTTATTACGCAAAATGCTGCCTTTAATATATCGCTAGTTATTCCCTCCTCTGTACCTTTCTTTTTCGGTAGTCCCATAACAATTTCCTGTAAATGCTCTATACTAATCATTTCAAAATTTTTCATAATTCCCTCGTTTTCAATAACATAAATAATTCTTTTACATGCATTTCCAGTTTTACTCCCATTTATAGATTTTACTATACTATTAATACTTTGTATATAATATAAATTGAATTTATCTGCTATACTGCATCCTTCAGTGCTGTCTAATATTTCAAAATCTATATTCTCTACTTCCCTCTTACTTCCTGGTTCGCCTCTAATTATTTCTTTTAGTGTTTTCCACATAGATGTCGGATTTTCTTTATTAAGATCTATCATATTTTCATAATATTCCTAATATCAGCGTAAGCAATCAGTCACCTCTGTTCCACTGTCACACGTCAGCACTTTTGTGTCCATCTTTAATGTCTACCTTTCGTGTGAGACTTTGGTGTCCCAAACAGAAAATGCACTTCTCACGCCCACAAAACAGCATATCCCGGCTAGATAACACTCATGGCTAATGCCGGTCTATGCCGCTATGACTTGAATAACTTTCTATCACTCCCCGTAACTATTTAACCGTTTAAAAGTTATTACTTTTGCGGAGCGATGTTTGATACGTCTTCTCCTCCAGAGAGAGAGAGAGAGAGAGAGAGAGAGAGAGAGGGAGAGAGAGAGAGAATGTTTATGTGTGTGTATACGCGTATACGTTCTCTCTCACACATACACCTCATCGTATGTAGCAAATAGTTGATCGTAGCGAGCGCCTCACGTAATCACTAGCATGGGACGGTGAGTTGCGCCGCTCCTGCCTGCCTCGCGTACGCGGCCCGTAATTCGTTAACTATTGTGGCTTATAATTTAAAAACTAAGCCTCGAAAAAAATTTTGGCAAAGGAAAAATCGTCTTAGATTAGTGTCAAGTATATGACATTGCAAGGACAGAAGGTTGTTTTGAATCACCCTGTATATACAGGGTGTCCTAGACGGGAGTGGTGCACTTGGACACAATATAATTGGACACGGTGCAAATGGACACGTTACAAATGGACACGAGATTTTGCACACGGTTCAATTGGACACAGTGCATTTGGACACAGTAATTTTGGATACAGTAGCTTTTGGACACATAAGAAAATACGCATCGTTTACTTGGACACCGCTCAATTGGACACTGTTCATTTGGACACCGTTCGTTTGGACACAGAAAGATGCGCAACGTTCATTTGGACACCGTTCGTTTGGACACCGTTATTTGCCCACCGTTCGTTTGGACACCGTTCATTTGCCCACCGTTCGTTTGGACACCGTTCATTTGCCCACTGTTCGTTTGGACACCGTTCATTTGCCCACCGTTCGTTTGGACACCGTTCATTTGCCCACCGTTCGTTTGGACACCGTTCGTTTGGACACCAAAATTTGATTTAAATTATACGACGTAATCCACACCAAATTTTTGTTTTAAATAAGAAATAGGTTTGGGTTAGGTTATATCTTCCGGAAGTGGAGCCCCCCGCAGGGGGGGCGGAACCCACTGTATCCATGCATGACATCCAAATATGCGAAAAGCTAAACAAAGTGCTAAAAGCAATGTAAAATTAATGACATCAGTATCAGAGATATATAAGTATGAATATATTTTATTTTGACAGATATTATAACCTTCAAATGTATCTCCTTTTCACGATTTCATATTTTACATAGATTTACCAGTATAAAGTGTTATAAGAATACTGATTATATTTTCCCAAAATGATTTTTATTTCTCTCCATCTGTTACATATTCAAACAAATAGTGCGCATGTTTCTGTGTACAAATGAACGGTGTCCAAACGAACGGTGGGCAAATGAACGGTATCCAAACGAACGGTGGGCAAATGAACGGTGTCCAAACGAACAGTGGGCAAATGAACGGTGTCCAAACGAACGGTGGGCAAATGAACGGTGTCCAAACGAACGGTGGGCAAATAACGGTGTCCAAACGAACGGTGTCCAAATGAACGGTGCGCATCTTTCTGTGTCCAAACGAACGGTGTCCAAATGAACAGTGTCCAATTGAGCGGTGTCCAAGTAAACGATGCGTATTTTCTTATGTGTCCAAAAGCTACTGTATCCAAAATTACTGTGTCCAAATGCACTGTGTCCAATTGAACCGTGTGCACAATCTCGTGTCCATTTATAACGTGTCCATTTGCACCATGTCCAATTGTACTGTGTCCAAGTGAAGGCCACTCGTCCTAGACCACCCGTACACCTCTTTTCTTTCGAAAACGAAGCATTTTAGAGAAAAACGTTTTGAACAAAAATTGTATGATTTTGAGAGAAACATAAGATGTTGTCATTTGTTTGATTTTAGATGGCATCGTTAAGGTCAAGTCAAGGACACCTTTAATTTCTTAAATGGAAACCCTTATTTCTTTATTGCATATTCTTATAGCTTATCTCGAGAGCTTTTCAAAACACTATAATAAAGTATATTTTCATTAAGTATTTTTTGAGTTATTTTATATCTTAATCTGACATATTTTGATATAAAAAATAAAATATCTCGTAAAATATTTAGTTTTCGATAATCTCACCGTAATACTTTCATATACAAAATAATAAGACAAATCAATTAGTGTAAAAAAAAAACAAATAATTGTTTAAAAAAATACATTGTAAATAATTACATACTTTTTCTTAAAAACGATTTTTTTTTATACTAATTGATTTGTCTCATATAGTAAAAGTAATATATTTACATATAAGGACATATGCAATTTTTTAATTACTTTGTAACGATGCACCCCTCATCGTTACCCGACAAGTAGACCAGCCGGAAGTCTGCCGCCCGGCGAACATCAGCCGGGCATTGACAGAGGCGCCTAGCGCCCTTTTTAATACTCAAATTACCGCCATTGCGTACAAAATCTGGAACATATAATGCGGGAAATTAATGTATTTGCTCAATCGTATTAAATGATGGGTGAGGAATTAGAAAATCAACGGCGTTTAGAAATGGAATCTGGTGAATTATTACCGGAATTACAATTATTATTTACTTTAAGGCCAGGTATGGATCGACGTCAATATAATGCTTAGAGAACTAATGAAGTAGCTGCTGTTTTTTATACAACTGCTGATGGAGAATTTCCAGAATCATATGTTACAATACGTAATAAAAATACTAAAATTTTACAAAAAGTTAGTATTATGGACCCAAATGTTGAACTATGGATATATCCATTGTTTTATCCATATGGCACTCAAGGATGGAATCGTTATTTAACAAAATTAAATAGTGATAGACGAATAACTAGAGGACAGTATATTAAATATCGTATGGATATTCGGGATGAATTTAATGTTTTTTTATTAGGACGTCGCTTATTTCAGCAGTGGTTGGTAGACAGTTATATAAAAATTGAAAAAGATAGAATTGATTATTGCAAAAATCATCAAAAAGAATTACGTACTGAAACATATCAAGGTTTAAAAGATTATATACAAACTATGGCGAATAATTTAAATGCTCGTATTGGAAAAATGGTTGTACTTCCTTCTACATTTATTGGATCGCCGCGTAATATGTTACAAAATTATCAAGATGCAATGGCAATTGTTAGTAAATTTAATAAGCTAGATCTTTTCATTACCATGACTTGCAATCCAAAATGGCGTGAAATCAAAGAAAACCTCTTCCCCGGTCAACAAGCTTCTGATAGACCTGACATTTGTGCTCGTGTTTTTAATATTAAAAAAGATTATTTAATTGATTTAATCGGTAAGCAAAAATTCTTTGGTGAAGTAGCAGCGTTTGTGTACGTTATTGAATTTCAAAAACGCGGTTTGCCACATGTTCATATGTTGATTACTTTAAATTACAATTTTAAAATAACAACTCCACAGATTGTTGATAAATACATTTCTGTTGAAATTCCAGATCCATGTGAAAATCGTATTTTACATGATATAGTTATGAAACATATGATTCATGGACCTTGTGGCGATTGGTGTTTGGTAGATGGACGTTGTTCGAAACATTATCCGAAACCTTTTTTCGAAGAAACTAGAATGGATGAAGATGCTTATCCTTATTATCGTAGACGAGATAATGGTAGAAATTTTAAACATCTTGGCGGATATATAGTTGATAATCGTTATGTTGTTCCATACTGTCCTATTTTATCGATTATATTTAATTGTCATATTAACGAAATAGTTTCAAGTATCAAATCAGTTAAATATCTGTATAAATATATTTATAAAGGACATGATGTTGCTGCTATAACCATTGAACCAATAACAGAAAATGTTATTATTGATCATGATGAGATACATAATTATATCGAAGCTCGTTATGTTGGACCTGTAGAAGCCAGTTGGCGTATTCTTGGTAAAAAATTACAAGATAAAAGTCATGCTATAATGCGTTTGCCAGTCCATCTTCCTAATGAACAAAATATTATAATCGAAAATGAAAATATTGATGACGCAATGACTTCTGCTTTAAATCAAGTTACTATATTAATAGATTATTTCTCATTGAACTTACGTGATGAAGAAGCAAGACAGTATTTATATATAGAAATTCCACGCTATTATATATTTAAAAAAGAGAAAATTAATGGTAGAAATATATTGCGTTGGGTTAAACGTAAAAATCATTATAATTGTATAGGACGAATATATTCTGTTAGTCCAGCACAAACAGAATTATATCATTTACGATTATTATTGCTCACAGTAAAGGGGGCTACAAGTTTTAATGATTTGAGAACTGTAAATGGAGAATTTTGTCAATCATTTTCAGCGGCATGTTTGGTGTTAGGTTTAATCGAAGATGATGTTGGATGGAAACGAGCTATGAACGAAGCTGTTGGATGGATGATGCCTCGACAACTTCGTAGATTATTTATACATATTATACATATATTATTATTACATTGTCAGCCACTACATCCTAAAGAGTTATGGGAAAATTTTAAAGTAGCAATGTCTGAGGATTACGTTCGACATTTTGGTATGTAACGGCAGGACCGTTACTACGGGCCTGATCTGTAGCGTCCGATAAATATATCTTTACTTATACACGGCTTGCTTATTCACCCAGCTCTATCTGTCTCGCTGCCGCCATCTTGCTTAACGCATGCGCGTCCTCTCACAGCATGCGCTCTCGCTCCCCGGCACGCTCTATCTCTCTCGCGGGGTCCCCACGCGGTACCGACTCCCACCACTAGACCGACGGCGCACAGGAAGGGACGCCGGCCGGGTATATAAGCCCGACCGGCCGAGACTGCCTCTGCCCTAAGAGGTGTTAGGTAGTGGTTAGATCGGTGTCAGGAGCTGGATGGCAGGACGGGATCTGGTCTCGATGTCTCGGCAGTGTGACCAGAAACAGGTCCCGCGGCTCACGGCTCAGCAATGGAGGGGATAACGCACATAAGCGCGAACCGCGTACATGTGCGCTCTGCGCTTCGGTTAGTTTCGGAGAGTAGAGAAGAACAGACATATGTTTTCCGTCTTCTTCTCACTTTCTACCGAGCTGGCAACGAAGGCAATGTTGATCGCTTGGCGCTTGGCTTATTACATACGACAGCGTTAAATGCTTTTCCGACTCGTGAACTTTTTATTATGTATATATATGTATATATATACATAGTTATATAAAACATTTTTTCGTTATGCTATATTAAGTTTTATTATTTATTATGATATGGTAAAAGTGATATATTTACGTGTAAGGACATATGCGATTTCTTATTTCTTTACTTTAATAATTACTTTATTAATTATTTACATAAATATATATTTGTGTAAAATTATAAATATTACAATAATATAAGAACAAAGAGTGAATGGACTTCCACACCACCTATGAGGTTCCACTAATGGCGCGTTAGATTTTTTTATTATGTGGATCTTCGCCTGGAGCCCTATTGTACCACATTTTATTGATGTCTCTTGTAAACATAATATTTTTTTACATATTTACTTTATTATGTCTTTTGCAAACATAATGTCTATTACAGACATGAAAATTTTTAGACGCACCTTTTACAAATATGGTGTCTTTTGGAGACATAATATCTATTACCGACATGATATTTTTACAAGAAAATAAGTAAAGCAACTATTTTTATTATATTATATTATATGAATAATAATGGCCATAAAATATAAGTCATTATCTTCTAAACATTATTATTGCATATCGGTAGATGTTGAGGGACCAGCAATATCACAAACATCTGCAGCATATAATGTAAGACTGCTTTTTTGTTTTTTAGGAGGAGTGTTATATAATTTGTCCGACGACATGAGAGATAAATGCTTCTCATCAATCTCCATGTTTAGAATGGTTTCTTTTCTTGCTTTCAATGCTGATTTCAAAACACAAATAGCATTTATAGAGGAAGACGAAAGTTTATTTCGTTTTTTTGTTTTTAAATCTGTTAAAACAGAAAACATTCTTTCTGGATCGGCATTCGAATTTGGAAGTGATCTAACAGCATTCAAAAGACGTTTGAGATTGGGATATTTATCAATATTAGTGGAATACTGACTTTGTAAAATTTGTTTCCACATATCATCAAAGCTTAATTTTAATAGCTTTTCCTTTTCTGTTATTGTAAAATCTAGATGTAAAGTAAGCCATTCTTTCTTCAAACCGTTTTCGTCAAACCCGCCAAGAGTTTCAGCGATAAAAGAAACATCATTGAATGATGTTTCTCTATCAATATCTAATAATACTAAGTTATGTTCGAAAACTTTTAATTTTGATAAAAATTTATCATTAATTGGTAATCTTTTATAAATTTCCTCGGCGGCAGTTACATAAAATTGCAAACAATTCTTTCGAACATTTGCAACTATATCTGCATGTCCTTCCTTCATTAATTCATCGAGGTAGTCTTCACATTCAGATCCTAAAGAAACTTCTTCTAACAATTTTTGATTCTCCTTTTCATCAAATTTAATATTATCACATAAATTATTCAAATGCTCTGACTTTAAAAAATGTTTGCAAACTGTGGTTAAAAGTTCTACTGACTTTGGCTGCAATAAATGTATTCTAGTTTCCACAGCTTGGAAAAATGCATTAAATGAATTAAAAAAATTTAAAATATGCTGTAAAAATAAGAAATAGGCTTTTATATCTAGATTTTGCATCATAGATAATAAATATGTTCCAGACTTTGTTCTTTCGCTTATGGTAATTTCATTCAGAAATAACTTGATAGTATCCCAAGACTCAAGAAGTCTTTCAACACATGAATGATGAGAAAGCCACCGTGTATCAGACAACTTTAAAATTTTTAGGTTTGTTTGCTGAAAACATTCACAGAACTCTTGATAAATTGCCGAACGTTTTGGACTACCGTTAATAAAATTCACGATTTTTTTTTAAAATTCCTCGCAATAATCCGGTATTTTAGCGCATGCGGCATGCGCAACTAATGCAGTGGAATGACAAGGACATGGAAGTGTAATTAAATTTTTACACATCTCTTTCAGCTTTTTTTTAAATGAAAGATGTTTTCCCGTCATTACGGATGCATTGTCACATGATAAAGCAACAATATTTAAAAATGGAATATTCAATTTCCACATTTCAGCTTTAAAAGCATTAAACAATTTTTCTGCGCTGCAGTCTCTCGCATCAATATTAATCAATTTTACTAATTGCGAGCGAATGTTTAATGTTTTCGAATCAACATACCGAACAAGAAACGTCATCCATTTTTCATTTGAAATATCAGATGTTTCATCAATAAAAATTGAAAATTTAGTGTTTTGAATGCTGTTAACTATACGATCCGTCTCAATCGGACATAACACATTTGAAATTATACTTGTACATTTTGTTTGGCCCATACTCATATTTTTCAAAACATTAAAATCTTTTCCTATTTCTTGAAAAAGAGTAAGAATATCTTTTGCCGTTCGATGCGAAATATTTTTATCAGCAATTAACGCGGCATAGCGAATTTCTGCTGATTTCTTTCGCTCTTCAAATGACAAAAGTGATTCGTTCACATTCATATCTTCACTGGATTTGTTTGTTTCATTTTCTTTACATTTTATAATATGTTGCTTGGATTCTGCGTGACGATAGATTTGAGACAAACCACCAATAACAGATATATTACAAAACGCGCAGAAAAATGAATTAACGTCATCTGATACTTCGCGTAGCCATGGCTTAAACAAATCGATCTCTAACCATTGTTGTTTAAAACGTTTTCGTATGATCGTATTTGAACTTATATTGTTATTATTTAATAATGATGCATTTTCTTTATGACACGCAGAATCCGCATGTCTTATAACGTGCGATAAATCGCACGAAAAATTTTTATTACATATAATACAATGGAAAAGGCTATCGTCAAATGATACTTTGCGTATCCAAAATTTAAATCGATCATCACTAAGCCAAGCTTCTGAAAAGCTTCGTTTAGGTTTCTTTTTTAATGTATCACACATTTCTATATAGAATTGTCAACAACAAAGACTCTAAGAATGAAATATATATATATATATATATATATATATATATATATATATAGATATAATGAATAAATATAATGAATAAATACAATGAATAAATATAATGAATAAATATAATGAATAAATACAATGAAGAATGTAATATAAATATATAAATATAACAGATAAAAATATAAATAAATTTGAGACTTACAATTGGAATAGTTCCATAAATTTTATCATCCGCGAATCTTGTCCGTAAAAGATATCACATAAGATATAAGATAAAGTAGATATGTAAAATATATTATTTCTATATAAGACATGAATAAAATGTGGTACAATAGGGCTCCAGGCAAAGATCCATGTAATAAAAAAATTTAACGCGCCATTAGTGGAACCTCATGGGTGGTATGGAAGTCCATTCACTCTTTGTTCTTATATTATTGTAATATTTATAATCTTACACAAACACATATTTGTGTAAATAATTAATAAAGTAATTATTAAAGTAATATAAAGTAATTAAAAAATTGCATATGTCCTTATGTGTAAATATATTACTTTTACTATATCACAATAAAACTTATAAACTATAGCCAATGCTATACTAATATAGCATAATAAAAAAATATTTTAAATATATATATATATATATACATATATGCATAATAAAAAGTTCATGAGTCAGAAAAACATTTAACGCTATCGTATGTAATAAGCCAAGCAATCAACATTGCTTTCGGCTGCGTTCCAATATTCACTGCCAGTACTGAAAATCTATAGTGCACGTGACGTGGACTATAGATTTTCAGTACTGGCAGTGAATATCGGAACGCAACCATCGTTGCCAGCTCGGTAGAAAGTGAGAAGAAGACGGAAACATATGTCTGTTCTTCTCTACTCTCCGAAACTAACCGAAGCGCAGAGCGCACATGTACGCAGTTCGCGCTTGTGTGCGTTATCCCCTCCATTGCTGAGCCGTGAGCCGCGGGACCTGTTTCTGGTCACACTGGGCAGAGGTTGCACTCCGCCCCGCCGGGTTGAACCGGCTCTCGATACCTCGGGCCAAGGTTGTACTTGGCCCCGTCGGGTTGAACCGACTCCTGTCTCGACCGTTCCACGGGCTGAGGTTGCACTCAGCCCCGCAGGGTTGCACCGGCTCCTACCTACCTCGGGCCGAGGTTGTACTCAGCCTCGTCGGGTTGAACCGACTTCCGTTGCCCAGGCAGTGCTCGACGTGACACTCGAGCCTGCCGACAATACCTAGCCACCTAACCCGACCGTAGCGTATAAGTGCATGTACCGACTGCGCTATAAACATTAGTCGCATGATAGAAATAAGTCCGCTAGTTCTAAGTCTCGTAGTCATAGAGCTGCTAGTCTTAAGGCCTGTTAGTGGTAAGTCCGCTAATTGTAACCGCATCCTAGTAATAAGCCCTGTCTAGTACTAAGTCCGCTAGTTATAAGGCCTGTTCGTAATAAGTCCTCTAGTTCTAATCGCGCTGTTAGCGCCTGTAAATAAAACCGGGAACGATTACACGCCGAGCCTGTCTTGCGCTTCTCGCCGCTTTGCAACCATCGCTTTGCGTCTCTGCTTTGCGCCCCGCATCCTGCTACCAACGACACCGCCCCACGCACGACAACGCCAGGCCCTGCACGCTGTATCTATCTTTCTCTCACTAAATAAATCGTTTCTACCTATACTGTGTCTCGTAAGCTTGAATCTCCCCTCCTTTCGAACCCGGACACCGACGAGCCGATCCGAGCGTCGAGCGAGGTGACCGCGTTACAGGTATGTTACGAAGACAAAATAAAGCTTATGCGCAAATTAATAGTATGTTTTGTGCGGAAGGTAAAAGTCTTGCTGATTATCCACAAATGGAACAGTTAATAGAAAATAGCGGAGAGGAGGATTACATGACTCTTGACGAAACTATGGAAATAGGCACTAAACAATACAAACAATTAAATGATAAGCAAAAAGAGATAATCGATCTTTTATTAAATAGATTCGATAATAATAATAATCATAATAATCATTGTTTTTATATAATAAAATTGTTTCAGGTAAAACATTTATATACACAACTGTCTATTATTTAGCTAGAATTAGGAATAAACGCGTGTGCACAATGGCTTTTACGGGCATTGCAGCGACATTACTACTTACTGAAAAAACAGTTCATAAGACATTTGGATTATCGGTTCCATTATTTGTTGATTCATCATCTGCTATTAAAATCCAGTCAAAAAAAGCTCAATATTTGAAGGAAACTGATATTTATATTTGAGATGAAGCACCAATAGCACCACGATATGCTTTAGAGATTATGGATAGAACATTGCGTGATATTATGAATAATGATTTTCCTTTTGGTGGAAAAATTGTTTTATTAGATGGTGATTTCAGACAACTTTTGTCTATTAAAATGCATGCTACTCGAAGTGAAATTGTGAATCTTTCTATTAAATTTAGTTCTACTTGGAGACATTTCGTAAAATTTTCTTTAACATAAAATATGCGAGTTCTCCCAGAAGAAATTGAATTTGCTAAATTTTTATTGGATATGGGAGATGGCATATTAAATGATTTTAATGATAATATACAAATTCCTGAAAGTTGTGTAGCGTCTATTAATGCTGATATTGTGGAAGATATATATAGTGATTTAATACGAAAAAAGTAGTTTGGTAAAGTAGCTAAATGTGCGATACTTTCTGCAAGAAATGTTGATGTAGACGAAATCAATAAAAAGGTTGTTGAATTACTAGATATAGCTGATGAACGAATTTATACAAGTGTAGACAGCGCTGTAAATGATGATAATGGTCATATCGGTGAAGCTTTGTTACCAGAATATTTAAATAGTTTATCTCCACCATCTCTTCCTCCTCATGAATTGCGTTTAAGACCAAATTCTATCATTACGTTGATTAGAAATTTTAGTATTAATGAAGGTCTTTGTAATGGTACTAGATTAATGGTTATAGAGCTTGCAGATCATTTATTGAAGTGTAAGATTTTAACTGGTGACAAAGCAGAAGACATTGTTTTTTTAAATCGTATAACATTATATTGCGTAAATATATATCCTTTTACTTTTTCCAGAAGACAATTTCCAGTAAAATTAGCTTTTACTATGACAATTAACAAATCACAAGGACAAACGTTTGATAGAATCGGTCTAGATTTTCGTAAAGATGTTTTTAATCATGGGCAACTTTATGTTGCTTTTTCGCGAGTTCGTTCTTTGCAAGCATTAAAAGTTTATCTTGGTAATCAACGAAATAATAGATACGTTAAAAATTATGTATACAAGGAAATATATATTTAACTTTCTGATTTTTGAATCATTCTCTTTATCTTTTTCTTTCTCTCTAATATGTAACATGACGGAAAAAATATATTTATGTAAAAAATAAATTATATGGTTTTATTAAAACAATTAGACAATTTTTAAAGTCTTAAGAGAAATCTTACATTTTAAAAGAAAAGAAAAAATAAATTATAATATACCTTCTTCCTCTCCTGATCATTTTCTAATTCAAATAACTTTTATACATAAAACGATTATTTTAATTTTAGTAGAGAAAAGAGAGAGAAAGAGAAGAAAAGAGAAAAAAGAGGAGAGAGATGGAGAGAAAAGAGGAGGTAAAAATTAATGATGTAAATTTAAAACGGAAATTTTGATAAGTTAAGACAGAGTAGAAGAAATATTATATATTACTATTATTGTTTTAGTTATATTGATATATGCCGTTATAATTGTTATATTATATTATTATTGTTATATTGATGTTATTATTTGTTATATTATTTATTATTATATAGTTGCAAGCATTAATGTACTTTGTAATTGAATAATTTAAAAAGTATAAAAAGTTTTATGTATTATAAACTCAATTTTTATTTTATGTAAATAAATAATAGACAAATTATTCGTAAACTGAAAAAAGTGAAATAGAATAAAAATTTTAAAAATCTATAAGAAATATATATACATATATATATATATATATATATATGTATATATATTTATATATGTATATATATATATATAGAAGACATATATATATATATATATATATATATATATATATATATATATATATATTGTTGCGTCCGCGGATCGAAATCGATATAACTCGAATCCGCGTGACACAACCGACACTCGCGTACCGCAAGTAAATAATTAACACTCCTTTGAAAGAACGAAAGAAACTTTAATATAACACAGAACATTATTATACAAGGAACACAGAACAATAACGGTTATCGTAATCTCGAATACGTCCGCCCGGAATGGCATCCGTCGCGAGACTCTCAGATGGCCGATCTCTCTCCAGATAAACGCCGTTGTTTAACAACAACCCTTAGCAACGTTCTCCCGGAGACGGGTACAACAGATTCAGAAATAACGGTCACAGACGACCCGCAAGGACGAAACAATATATATATATATATATATATATATATATATATATATATATACACACATATATACATACATATATACTGGGTGGCCCATTTTAATAAGCAGTGGTATCAACGCAGAGTACTAAGCCCGGAAGAGAAAAATGTTTCAAACAAAAGTTGTGGGGCTTTAAGGGGGCCATAAGATGGTGACAATGATTTGACCTTGAAAAATCATTTGAAGGTCATATGAAGGTTAACTTTAAAATCTTAAATGGAAACCCCTTATTTTTTATTTAGTATTCTTATAGCAGACATCGAGAGCTTTCCAAAACACTATAATAAACTATTTTTTCGTTAAGTACTTTTTGAGTTATTTTATATTTTAATGTGACATATTTTGATATAAAAAATTAATTATCTCGAAAAATATTTAGCTTTTGATAATCTTACCGTAATACTTCTATGTACAGAATAATGAGACAAATCAATTAATTTAAAAAAAAATTGTTTTGAAGAAAATTATTTACAATGTATTTTTTTAAACAATTATTTGTGTTTTTTGGCACTAATTAATTTGTCTTATTATTCTGTACATAGAAGTATTACGGCAAGATTATCAAAAACTAAATATTTTACGAGATATTTAATTTTTTATATCAAAATATGTCAGAATAAAATATAAAATAACTCAAAAAGTACTTAATAAAAACATACTTTATTATAGTGTTTTAGAAAGCTCTCGATGTCATCTACAAGAATACTAAATAAAAAATGGGGGTTTCCATTTAATATTTTAAAGTTGACCTTCACATGACCTTCAAATGATTTTCCAAGGTCAAATAATTGTCACCATCTTATGGTCCCCTTGAAGCCACACAACTTTTATTTGAAACATTTTTCTCTTCCGGGCTTGGTTTTTGAGATATTCGACTGGATGGATTAAAATGGGCCACCCAGTATATATATATATATATATATATATATATATATATATATATATATATATATACATATACATAACAAATATTTTAAAATTAAATATCTAATCAATCTCCTAAATTTGTTTCTCTTTCTTCTTTATTTGTATTAAATAAATTGATATCTTCAATAAACTTGTCTAGTATATAAAATTACATTCAATCTTAATATTTGATAAATGTTTTTTGCATCACACATAAATATTCTGTTTAGAAATTCAATATTAAATTTATTTTGCATATTTATGTTCAATTATATTATAGACAGATTGTTTCTAATATAATTTCATCAATTCTATTTAATATGCATAAAATGCATAAAAATTTAATTTTTCAGTAAATTTCACATACAGTCTATATAATTTTTAATCTTTTCATAAATTTATTTTTTTTTTTAAGTTGTTGAAAAGCTTACTATTGAAATTTATATTGCGGCCAAAGAGCCTGATGTCTGAGCGTACCGCAATTACTTTTCAAGGATTATAAATATGTTTTCTCGCGAATGCTATACATGGGCACAATCAGTACCGCCATTATGTTGCGAGATGGCTCTGCGGCGAACTTTTTCCGCAGTCAAGACTCTGCCACGGAAGGTATATAAGGCGATTAAACGCTCAAAATAATAACTTTTCTGTTGAAAATACGTGGTTTATGTAAATTATAAGGTCGTTATAGTTGTGATGTGTATTAAAATAAATAAATAAATATATATGTATTGTCCGTTGTTAATTGCAAACTGTATATTTTAAAGACTTGATTTTTGATGAACAAATATTCTCGTAAATTATTCTTGTTCAAAATAAATTTATATTGAAGCGATTATAAATGATAAAGATTATTTTTAAAAATGGTTCTATTTGTATTGATGCGTTTGTGTCGAACACAGGACACATAATTATTCAGAATTTATTTAATTTATGTAAAATAAATATATAAAATAAAGATTCTCACGAAAAACAAACAAAGAAAATCGGGATAATTAAGAGCCAAGCGCGGTTACATTTCCGAAAATATTCTAATTAATAATTATTTATTGTGGTAAATTTTGAACGTTTCGTTCCTGGATCGGACCATCATCTTCAGTGAGTGCTGTACGAATAGACAAAAAAAAGCAAGTGGATCAAATACTATGTGAACAAAAAAAAGACGTTCGGCGATTATATACGTATTAATTAAAGTATGCGCATATCTTGAGTCACGGCTCACAGTATTGATGGGAAAATGAGAAGAATCTTCCTCCGGTGCCAGCCGTGAAAGAAGAAATTCCTTGAGTCACACGAAGGACCATTCTAATTTTCTTTTTAAGACCTAATGTAACATATGTATGAAAAGTATTAAAAAAGAGAAATATAGTAAAGCGTCGGAAATGAAACGGAAGCGATTCACCTCAACATCGAGAACACCGCGGGCCAATGAGAGCAAGACACAACTATCGGCTGCTAAATCAAACTCGCGTATGATAATGTCAAATATAAAATGTTCGCGTATGACATTGTAACAAGAATAAATAAATAATAAACACAGACTATCCGCAAGAAGAGAAAAATAAGCATCTATGACATATCATCGCGCGATGAATATAGATTTTTAAATTATTGATAAATTATTGCGTGATATACGCTTGATGTAAGCTCTTCGTGTTGCTCTGGAGATTTAAACTGTTAGTTTGTCATTTTATAAAAATCATCTCCGACATCAAGCGCCTTTCATATATGTGTTCTTCATCCAAGACTTCCACATTATCCCATTCAAAAGCGTGATTACTTAACCTGTAGTGCGTCGACAACAGAATATTATGCGGTTCTTCTGATGTGGTTCCGATGTTCCGCTAATCGAGTTTTTAGAAGTCTGCTTGTCTGGCCGACATAAGATGCATCGTAGTCCTTGCAGGAGATTTTGTAGAGATTGCGTAGTTCTTTTGGCAAATTGTTTTTATCCACGCAGAGTGCGCAATTTGTTAATGCCGGTATTTGATAATTCTGTAAATTACGGACCACAGACCTGAATCGTTCCGAAATAGTTGAAACGTATGGGATGTTAAAAAATGTATGATGTTCAGAAGTTTCATCGTTACTAATCGTGGTATCCGTCTTGTCAAATTTATTGTGTGTAAATGACAGAGATTTTGAGCGCTCTTGCAATATGTTGAATATGAACGTCAGTGGACATCCGTTTGTTAGTAGCGTATTTATGACAAAATGCAGACTTTTTTTGGTGGAAGCCTGGATGTGAAAGCCGGAAAGCTCTGTCGATGAGTCCGATGGCAGTGCTTTTTTTATGGCAGAGAGGATATCGAGACTCGAAATGCAAATATCTGCCCGAAAAAGTAAGTTTGTGATACCAGTCAAAAGTTAAAAAGTTGTTTAAAATTATGGTCACGTCTAAAAAATTGAGTCGGTTGTAAACTCCCTTCTCCATCGTAAACTGTAATCTTGGATGAAAAGAGTTAAAAGTGTCCAGCATAATATTGATGAGCATAGAGGGAGGGAACCGCCAGTGCGACATCGTCTACATATCTATAGGTAATGAAGAGATAAATTGAACGGAAGAGTCTCAACCGCCTTCATCTTCAGATCTTATATCGTGATGTCGGTGATGATCGGAGAGAACGATGAACCTATGAGAGTGCCGAAAGTCTGTTTATAGTAAATGTCGTCAAATTTAAAAAATGTAAAGTCAAGAACGAAGCGGACTGCTTCCAAAAATTTGTTACGAGGTAATTTCTCCCCAATAAAATTCCATCTCTTTTTATACTATCTAAAGCCAAGTCTGTAGAAATGTTAGTGAATAATGATATCACATCTAATGAGATCAATTTGTGATCGTTATGTATGTGTATGCCTGTTAGTGTTTCTCAACTTATTGGAAATTGTCAGATATGTGATTATTGGCTGTTGATATCAAACTATAAATTATGTCGTGTAAAAAGGATGCCAACTCGCACAGAGGAGTATTGATTGACGAAACGGTAATTCTAAGGGTGCATTCCGGCTTGCGGATTTTTAGCAATTCGTAGGCTCTCGGTAATACGCCATTAGTGTAGTTAAGTTTTTTTGTCAGTAATATATTCAAGCTTTTTCCATCTCGCAAGCAAGTCATGGAGATTTCTGATTAATTTCTTGGTAGGATCTTTCTTTAAATATGTGCAATTGAATATGTGTTGCTGTCTTCAAGAAGAGCGTTGATATATTTATTTTGTTGATATAGTCTATTTTGTTAAGGGTTACGATAACGTTGTCTCTATCAGCTCTCGTGAAGGTCACGTCAGGATTATCACGTGTGAAACTCCGTGCCGAGAACGACGCCTCAACAATCTCTTTATTCAGAGAGGAGTGTCTGGGTGGACAATTAGTATATTTATTTATTATGATTTTGTTGCGGATAGACAGATATATATTATCTGGAATTACCACTGCTATGTAAAGTTATTTTAGTTTGTATTATATATTCTACTATAGTTATTTTATTTTATTATTTTATACTATAGTATTAAATGGGGAGGCTCCGTTTGCCTACATTCCCGATTGCCAACAGCTTCGTTTGCCTACAACGTTTTGCTGACAGCTTCGATTGCCGATAGTCCCGATTGCCTACAGAGCGATTGCCTAGAAGCATTATTGCGCACATGTAAAAATTAAAAATACGAACGTACGTTTGCACACATGACATTATTGCGCACATACACATTGCACACATGGAGATTGCACACATGACGTTATTGCGCACATACACATTGCACACATGATATTATTACATACATAAAATAAGGAAATTGTATTAATGTTTTGCACACATGATTTTATTGCGTACATACAGATTGCACACATGACGTTATTGCGCACATACACATTGCACACATAAAATAAGAAAATCAAATTAACGTTTTGCACTTTTTGTAACTGATTATCTCTCAAAATTTATGGAACGTACAACAATCATTTTTATCTCATTTGAAAGATAATTTAATTTTCTACAACTTTTGTTTTGGTATTTTTTGTTAAAAAATGCACATTTTCCATGATATTTGGAAAAATGTAAATAAAATAATTACGATTTCAGAGGTTTTTGAGCTATAACTTCTTAAGAAGGCATTTTTCGACCCATGTTTATAGGAAATTTTTTGTTCAGAATTAAATTTTTTATAAGACTTTAAAGTCTGGCTGGCACCCTGTATATTAGGATGACTTTGTTAAACGTTCATCAATCTCTCATTAAATATATTCAAAAGTGTATTGACGTTGATATGGTCATCATTTTGAGCATTTAATAAAATAAAATTTATTTCTTACAATTAATTGTATTATTTTCTTTAAACTATTTTTTGATGTCTCATTTTTTGAGCTTAAGATATTAAGATAACATTATTGCAAAATAAATAATTTTATGAAATATTTCATAGTTTATGTAAAATTACATCAAAGTAAAGTAATGAAATACAATATAAAATATCTCGTAAACTATCAAACTTTTAGCCATCATACCTCTATAACTTTGTATGTAGAATATTGCAGGGAATCGATTTATGTAAAAAAATTGATGTGTTTCTATTTTAAGAAATAAGATTGAGATTGAAATCTCCGAAGCGCCTCCACCCAAGGTCAAACTAATGGGACCATCTTATGACCCCCTTAGAACCGAACAACTTTTGTCTGAAGCATTTCTTTCTATCTTGCTTTATTTTTTAGATATTTAGGTGTCTCAATATAAATGCCCCACCCTGCATACAAGATGTAACATAGCACCCGTCTCAGCAATTTTTTAAGGAAACAAAGCATTTTCGTGAAAAATGTTTTATGCAAAAGTGGTAGAATTCTAAATGGCGTACTACATAATAATATTAGTATGATCTCGAATGGCATCGTCAAGATCATATAAAAATCACTTTGAATTTTTTAAATTGAACCCCCTATTTTTCATTACATATTCTTATAGCTTACCTCGAGAGCTTTCCAAAACTCTATAAAGTATTTTTTCATTAGTACTCTTTGAATTATTTTATATTTTATTCTGACATATTTTGATGCTTGCATTATTGTCACACACATACCGCCATTCGCATTACATATTGTATATACTTTCGATACTCTGCTAATTTATTATACACATATATTATACATTCGCGTACGCACTCACTCGCCTATCGTCTCACACAACTACGCACGCCCACACACATACATCGTTTATACACCTACACTCACGCTGTACACACACATATTTATACGCAATAAATTATATTTTGCCTAACAATACTTTCGTTCGTCTCTCGATACCCCTTTCACGAGCCTCGGATTCTGACCGAGTTATCCGTCACCGCCTCGCGAAAGCGGTTTATTACAATATAAAATTTCTTTCTACTGTCGTAATGTCAAGGCATGTAATCGTGATAGTCCATTATCGGTATCTTAGATTTGTAAATATCGGGAAATAATGCGACGATAAACTTCTTGCGCGTTGATAACGCATATGAGGCAACGATGTGCCGTCTTATTCTATTCGGTATTCCTATTCATTTGCTAGTTCAAAAGATGCTCTTCTCGCTCTAATTGATCAACAAAACGGTGTTTTGTCATTTCGCGATATTAGAACACGCGCAATTATCTCCATTTGTCTCAATTACGCATTATCGTGCAATACAATAATAAAAGAATTATGCATATGGGCGTGTGGAATAATCCATTTCCAAAAAACATTGTTCATCATAGGATACACTGTCAAACGAATAAATATATATTTCAATATTTCTTTCAAATAAATATATATTTCAATATTCTTTCAATACTTTATAATATTGAAATAAAATTATATTTGTTTATAATCATTTCACAAACGTGTGTATATATTAATATACAATAAAATTTATTGGAGCAATTATAATTTATATTATAAAATCAACACGTTCAAAACATTTTTATTAAAACAATTCTGTATATATATATAATTTTGAACCAATCCGTTTTGTCTTTCTTGTCCTAAATAAATTTTCAATGATTCCCAAGATCTAACTCGTAAAAATGCAACATAAAGTTGTCCATGATTGAAAATATCTTTTCTTAAATCGATTATAATTTTATCAAATGTTGATTCTTCGAGATGACCAATCACGTTCAGAATAACGCGACAACAATGCAATCGCGATTAGCGGCCAACTTAAGCATTTCATACCAATTTTATAAGAGGATACTAGCACGCAGCGCGCGCTTCGCGCATGCTATTTATTTTGTTCCATTTCAACATTTTTAATGATATATACACAAAATCATATATGTCACAAAATAAATCAATATAACTGCCTAATATCATAAATATTATTACTTAATATCATGTTTTTCCTCCTTTTTTTCCTTCGCTTCCCCCCCCCCCCTTTTTCTCTCTCACTCTTCCACTCCTATCCTTCTTTCTCATGCTTAATCTTCCTCTTTTTTAATTTTAAATAAACGATCCTTTTTTCGCCTTCACTCTCTCTTTCTCTCCTTCTCTCTCTATCTTAAAATTAAATAAAATCGATAATATTAATAATTTTTAATAATATTTTTTAAAAATATTTAATAATATATTTTATAATACTAAATAATATTACTATCTGATATTATATTTATTCTCTTTTTTTCCTTCTGTCTCTTTCTCTCTCTCTTCCTCTCTTTTGTTTGTACTACCTCTTCTTTAATTTTAACTCTCTCTCTCTCTCTCTCTCTTTCTGTCCCTGTTGTTGCATGAGGTGTAACTGTATGTGGTGCTGTTTCTGTTGTTCGAGATGTGCCGGGTGTCGGCTCTGTTGCGGCATCCCTCCTTGCTTCTTGAAGGCCTTTGATTTTTGTCTCCGCCACACCCATCCTGGTCTGGCAATCTTGTATAAGAGTCATCAATCTCTCTATGCCAATTAGAATGGTGTCCTGATTTGCTATTATTATGGCTTGATTTTGCAGTATTTGGCGCTCTCTTTCTGTGCTTTCATCAAAGCGATTCAGCAACTCTGCCTGTGATCGTGTCGGATTTCCTTTATTCTTAGGGGGTTGTTCCTGTATGGGATAGTTGGATGCTCTTTTTGTGCCTGCGCGTGTCCTGGGCTCTGGAGGGTCGGTTGCGGGTGCATCCATGTATTGTTTTTCAATGTGCTCTGCAAGTGCCTCTTTATCATCACTTCCCTCAGCGGGTAATAAGGTATTTTCTGACATGTTTGTGACTTTCTTGGTCATTTTTTATTAGATAGGGTAACATGCATGTATATATAATGTATTTTCACTCTTAGGTTAATCGGAAAAAATGAAACAAAGACGTAATTGCGTTTCTCTGTAAAACGAAAGTAATATTTATGTACAATACTTACAACATTTAATTAATTACAATGTCTGTTAACAAAAGATTCACTCACCTGTAAAACGAAAGAAACAACATTTAAAGCCTTTATTTCAGGTCTTTTTATATCTTAACAAGTATAGAAAATATTATCCTTAAGAAAGCGTCTATTGTTCACCCTCATACCAACCCACTCTCTCCTTTTATTAAATGTCCCCATTCTCAGTCGTGACATCTAGTAAGCTTTGTCGACAGCGCGGCAAAGACAAACTTAAAGAAAAAGCTCATATATGAGTGAAGTGGTTTTCTTTACATCTACCCCCTTCGAAAGAAACAATTACAAGTGACAATGTACGTAATTGTTCATTTACTAACAAACACTGGAGTTAGCTTTGTAATGTGGTAGAGGTTTGATTCCGCTTTCTTGTGTCCGGCATCAACTTCATAGATTGAACTTGAAATCTTTTTCAGAATTTTGTATGGTCCAATTCTTAATTCATCCATTTTCTTCCTGTTTAGTCGATTTCCGTTTTCCACGTAGACTCTGTCTCCCACTTCCAATTTGTATTCTTCTCTATGCAGGTCGAATATTTTTTTATTATAATTGTGAGATTTTATTGTGTTTTCAAGAGCTAGTTTCCTATCTCTTTTCAGATCTTCTTTTGTACATTTTGATTTTAATTCAGGTGGTAGAATATTCACATTTTCGCCTTCTAAAAGGTATTTTGGAGCAAACTTCGTGACTGTGTGTTCTGTTTCGTTATATTTTTCTACACATTTCTGTGCAATAGTAGACCATGCTGTTCTTTTTTCACTTTCATTTATTTTACATCTTATCTTATTTACTAAAGTTTGATTTAGCCTCTCATTAAGCCCATTTGAAAATGGTGTATCCACCGCAGTGAAAAGTATTCTTATGTTTTTTCCTTCTTCAGAAATTCTTTAAATTCTTTGGAATTTATGCCAGGGTATTGGTCCGTTAATATCATATCAATATTGTAACTTTGTGTCACATTTTTTATTAGTTTAATAAAATCACTGGAGCTTTGATTTCTTGATGTGAAAATATAAGCATATCTTGTGAAGTGGTCAACCAGAAGATGTAAGTATTTTTTTGTTGACCGTGATCCTCCAAAGCCTCCAATGGTATCAATAGATATAATTTCAAATGGGCATGTTGCTGGACCTAAATGTGACATTAACCCATATTTTGACTTCCTCCTTGATTTGTTTTTTTATACAAATTTCACAAGTTTGTTTGATGTTTGCGATGATATTCTTTGCTGTGTAGAATGGTGTTATTTTATTTGTCATCTGGGTTCTCCCAATGTGGCAGTAGGTATCGTGGACATCTTTTATTAAAATTTTGCTAAGTTCTTCTGATAGTATGATTTTCTTTCTTCTTTTATTCTTTCTGTAGTAAATTTCATTTTCCAATATAAGTTTTCTATTTTGTAGGTCTAGATTTGTGTGTTGGTCATTTTTTATATCTTCTAGGTTTATGAGATTTACTACTTTTAAAAAGTCGTCAGTATTATCATAAGGTTCTAGAACTGGATTTCTGCTTAAACAGTCTGCTTCTTGGTTTGATTTTCCTGGGTTATATTTTATTTTAAAATTATATTGGGATAAGTAATACGTCAAATCCCCTAGTTCCTCATCAGTTCTAGCCTTAATATTCATATTTTCTAATGGTTTATGATCCGAGTATACCATAAATTCTTTTCCCATAAGCCAGTGCTGCCAATATTTCACTGCTTCTTTTATTGCCAGACATTCTAGATATATTGCCTTCTTCTTTTTTTGAGCTTCAGTTAATTTTTTTGAAAAATAAGCAACTGGCTTATTGTCCCCGTTTTTATCTTCTTGTTTCAACACCGCTCCCACTCCTTTGATACTAGCATCCGTATAAATGTTTATTGGTAGTTCAGGGTCAAAGATATTCAGAATTGGTTCTGAACATAACAATGTTTTTATTTTATCAAATGATTCCTGACATTTTTCGGACCATATGAATTTCACATCTTTCCGTAGTAAATTGTGTAACGGGTCCAGGATAATCGCACTGTGTGGTACAAATTTATGATGAAAATTTATTTTTCCTAGGAATTGACGTATATTTTTTTTTGTTTCTGGAACTAGAAAATTTTTGACAGCGGTTAAATAATCTTTTAGAGGTCTGATTGAATTGTTTTCTATTATGTGACCTAAATATTTGGCGTAGTTATTTGCAAAACTACATTTCGAAAATTTTAGTCTCAAGCCTTCGGTTAGTATTGCCTCTAGTAGTCTTGATAGATGTAGTATATGTTCTTTAAAAGTTTTCGAAAAAATTAAGATGTCTATAAAATTTACTGCAAAACTAGAGAGTTTGTATTTTTTTATGATGTTGCTCAATATTCTTTGGAAAATGGCTGGAGCAGTCTTTAATCCAAATGGGAGACACGTCCATTGAAAATGGCCTTCTTGTGTAACAAATGCAGTTTTGTATTTATCTTGAATCTTCAAAGGAATTGACCAAAATGCTGAATTTATGTCAAAAGTAGAAAAATATTTACAATTTACAGTTTTTACCATTAAATCCTCAATCAAGGGAAAAGGTTGTGATTGAGGGACCACAATTTTTTTTTTTTTTTTTTTTTACAAGATTAAATGTGTTGTGTATATGTTTGATTCATTCCCCTATCGTTCCAGTCTCCTTCTTCTTATAGGTGGCAGATCTTCGTCCTCTTCTTCTGCAAACCGTCTCCTCTGTATATGGATGCCTAGTTTTACCAGGTTCTCTATCGTGGTTTCATCTACTCCTGCTTCCATGTGTAGTGGTTTGTCTGCAAGTTTGTCTATCAGACCTCTTGAGATGGTTGTTTGTACATCTGTCATCTTGTAACGACCTTCCAAACCTAGCTCCTTATTGTGAAGCGCTGTGCTCACAGCCGCATAATAGAGGTCTGGGTATAATCTGTGATTAAGCTTTTCTACACCTGGTAAGGGAAATACTCTTATGTAGGGATAATTTTCTTTATATTTGTCTTTTAACTTGTCCACCTCTGTCTTTAGGTCTACTGCCTGTTGCGCTATGGGAGCCAATGTTATAGCTCTACTGGCAGATGTTATGAATCCAAGCATGACTTGAGTCGACTTTAGGCCAAAGTCAGTAAGAATCATTCTCAGTTGATCAAGTACACTTTTCACCAAGGCTGGACGGTCCTCATGTCCGGGGCCCAATGCCAGTTTTAAGAGGAGTGTTCCTAGCTCAGCCTTAGGTTTGATCCATTCTTGCCATTCGACTGCCTCGCTCATCATGCCTCCTAGATGGCGAGCCATCTCTGCTCCTGGTGCAAATATATTGGTGATGCCATTAGTGGCACATATTGCCTGCCACCTCTTTGTTAGGTAATCAGTATTCACAGCTGGTCCTGTTGTTCTTACCTCTTTGACTAGGGTTGCAAGACCTGTCATACCGTAAAACACCAACATCTGATCCGCAGAGGGACTTGCTTTGGCCCTTTCTACAGCATTTAATTGTGCTGGTGTGCCTTCGAATGCTCTTGTAGGCACAATTTTTGGCTTCCTCCCTAACAACCAGCACACCGCTGTTGTGTAGACCTCCCCCTGTTCAAAGTCTGCATCGGTCAAAATTGCATGTGCAGGTTTTACATACGCGGCAGGTACGGTTTCTGCCACTCTCAGAGCAAACACTTCAGGTAGTGCCTCTGTGTCCCTGCTTGTATCCCAGAATGCCGCGTCTGCCTCTCTGGCTGGTTGTTGTGCCATTGTTCGCTATAATCTCCTTCACGTTGTATGTATAGGGTTCTTTTCTTTGTTTTGTTGGTCTTTTATTTAATGATTTTCTGATCTTGGCATAGTTGGGAGTATTTGTAATTTCTTTGTGTAGATTTGCAGGTTGGTCTTTGGCTGGTATTCCAAAAATCTGTCCATCAGGTGTAGCTATTGAGGTTATGCATATGATGTTTGATTTTCCATCTGCAGTCGGTTTCACAGCAAAATCAAACCTCAATTTTTCCATGTTTCGTGAAATATTTGCAGAAAATGTTGTTTTATAATGTGTTTTCACTCTTGGGTTAATCGGAAAAAATGAAACAAAGACGTAATTGCGTTTCTCTGTAAAACGAAAGTAATATTTATGTACAATACTTACAACATTTAATTAATTACAATGTCTGTTAACAAAAGATTCACTCACCTGTAAAACGAAAGAAACAACATTTAAAGCCTTTATTTCAGGTCTTTTTATATCTTAACAAGTATAGAAAATATTATCCTTAAGAAAGCGTCTATTGTTCACCCTCATACCAACCCACTCTCTCCTTTTATTAAATGTCCCCATTCTCAGTCGTGACATCTAGTAGGCTTTGTCGACAGCGCGGCAAAGACAAACTTAAAGAAAAAGCTCATATATGAGTGAAGTGGTTTTCTTTACATCTACCCCCTTCGAAAGAAACAATTACAAGTGACAATGTACGTAATTGTTCATTTACTAACAAACACTGGAGTTAGCTTTGTAATGTGGTAGAGGTTTGATTCCGCTTTCTTGTGTCCGGCATCAACTTCATAGATTGAACTTGAAATCTTTTTCAGAATTTTGTATGGTCCAATTCTTAATTCATCCATTTTCTTCCTGTTTAGTCGATTTCCGTTTTCCACGTAGACTCTGTCTCCCACTTCCAATTTGTATTCTTCTCTATGCAGGTCGAATATTTTTTTATTATAATTGTGAGATTTTATTGTGTTTTCAAGAGCTAGTTTCCTATCTCTTTTCAGATCTTCTTTTGTACATTTTGATTTTAATTCAGGTGGTAGAATATTCACATTTTCGCCTTCTAAAAGGTATTTTGGAGCAAACTTCGTGACTGTGTGTTCTGTTTCGTTATATTTTTCTACACATTTCTGTGCAATAGTAGACCATGCTGTTCTTTTTTCACTTTCATTTATTTTACATCTTATCTTATTTACTAAAGTTTGATTTAGCCTCTCATTAAGCCCATTTGAAAATGGTGTATCCACCGCAGTGAAAAGTATTCTTATGTTTTTTCCTTCTTCAGAAATTCTTTAAATTCTTTGGAATTTATGCCAGGGTATTGGTCCGTTAATATCATATCAATATTGTAACTTTGTGTCACATTTTTTATTAGTTTAATAAAATCACTGGAGCTTTGATTTCTTGATGTGAAAATATAAGCATATCTTGTGAAGTGGTCAACCAGAAGATGTAAGTATTTTTTTGTTGACCGTGATCCTCCAAAGCCTCCAATGGTATCAATAGATATAATTTCAAATGGGCATGTTGCTGGACCTAAATGTGACATTAACCCATATTTTGACTTCCTCCTTGATTTGTTTTTTTATACAAATTTCACAAGTTTGTTTGATGTTTGCGATGATATTCTTTGCTGTGTAGAATGGTGTTATTTTATTTGTCATCTGGGTTCTCCCAATGTGGCAGTAGGTATCGTGGACATCTTTTATTAAAATTTTGCTAAGTTCTTCTGATAGTATGATTTTCTTTCTTCTTTTATTCTTTCTGTAGTAAATTTCATTTTCCAATATAAGTTTTCTATTTTGTAGGTCTAGATTTGTGTGTTGGTCATTTTTTATATCTTCTAGGTTTATGAGATTTACTACTTTTAAAAAGTCGTCAGTATTATCATAAGGTTCTAGAACTGGATTTCTGCTTAAACAGTCTGCTTCTTGGTTTGATTTTCCTGGGTTATATTTTATTTTAAAATTATATTGGGATAAGTAATACGTCAAATCCCCTAGTTCCTCATCAGTTCTAGCCTTAATATTCATATTTTCTAATGGTTTATGATCCGAGTATACCATAAATTCTTTTCCCATAAGCCAGTGCTGCCAATATTTCACTGCTTCTTTTATTGCCAGACATTCTAGATATATTGCCTTCTTCTTTTTTTGAGCTTCAGTTAATTTTTTTGAAAAATAAGCAACTGGCTTATTGTCCCCGTTTTTATCTTCTTGTTTCAACACCGCTCCCACTCCTTTGATACTAGCATCCGTATAAATGTTTATTGGTAGTTCAGGGTCAAAGATATTCAGAATTGGTTCTGAACATAACAATGTTTTTATTTTATCAAATGATTCCTGACATTTTTCGGACCATATGAATTTCACATCTTTCCGTAGTAAATTGTGTAACGGGTCCAGGATAATCGCACTGTGTGGTACAAATTTATGATGAAAATTTATTTTTCCTAGGAATTGACGTATATTTTTTTTTGTTTCTGGAACTAGAAAATTTTTGACAGCGGTTAAATAATCTTTTAGAGGTCTGATTGAATTGTTTTCTATTATGTGACCTAAATATTTGGCGTAGTTATTTGCAAAACTACATTTCGAAAATTTTAGTCTCAAGCCTTCGGTTAGTATTGCCTCTAGTAGTCTTGATAGATGTAGTATATGTTCTTTAAAAGTTTTCGAAAAAATTAAGATGTCTATAAAATTTACTGCAAAACTAGAGAGTTTGTATTTTTTTATGATGTTGCTCAATATTCTTTGGAAAATGGCTGGAGCAGTCTTTAATCCAAATGGGAGACACGTCCATTGAAAATGGCCTTCTTGTGTAACAAATGCAGTTTTGTATTTATCTTGAATCTTCAAAGGAATTGACCAAAATGCTGAATTTATGTCAAAAGTAGAAAAATATTTACAATTTACAGTTTTTACCATTAAATCCTCAATCAAGGGAAAAGGTTGTGATTGAGGGACCACAATTTTTTTTTTTTTTTTTTTTACAAGATTAAATGTGTTGTGTATATGTTTGATTCATTCCCCTATCGTTCCAGTCTCCTTCTTCTTATAGGTGGCAGATCTTCGTCCTCTTCTTCTGCAAACCGTCTCCTCTGTATATGGATGCCTAGTTTTACCAGGTTCTCTATCGTGGTTTCATCTACTCCTGCTTCCATGTGTAGTGGTTTGTCTGCAAGTTTGTCTATCAGACCTCTTGAGATGGTTGTTTGTACATCTGTCATCTTGTAACGATCTTCCAAACCTAGCTCCTTATTGTGAAGCGCTGTGCTCACAGCCGCATAATAGAGGTCTGGGTATAATCTGTGATTAAGCTTTTCTACACCTGGTAAGGGAAATACTCTTATGTAGGGATAATTTTCTTTATATTTGTCCTTTAACTTGTCCACCTCTGTCTTTAGGTCTACTGCCTGTTGCGCTATGGGAGCCAATGTTATAGCTCTACTGGCAGATGTTATGAATCCAAGCATGACTTGAGTCGACTTTAGGCCAAAGTCAGTAAGAATCATTCTCAGTTGATCAAGTACACTTTTCACCAAGGCTGGACGGTCCTCATGTCCGGGGCCCAATGCCAGTTTTAAGAGGAGTGTTCCTAGCTCAGCCCTAGGTTTGATCCATTCTTGCCATTCGACTGCCTCGCTCATCATGCCTCCTAGATGGCGAGCCATCTCTGCTCCTGGTGCAAATATATTGGTGATGCCATTAGTGGCACATATTGCCTGCCACCTCTTTGTTAGGTAATCAGTATTCACAGCTGGTCCTGTTGTTCTTACCTCTTTGACTAGGGTTGCAAGACCTGTCATACCGTAAAACACCAACATCTGATCCGCAGAGGGACTTGCTTTGGCCCTTTCTACAGCATTTAATTGTGCTGGTGTGCCTTCGAATGCTCTTGTAGGCACAATTTTTGGCTTCCTCCCTAACAACCAGCACACCGCTGTTGTGTAGACCTCCCCCTGTTCAAAGTCTGCATCGGTCAAAATTGCATGTGCAGGTTTTACATACGCGGCAGGTACGGTTTCTGCCACTCTCAGAGCAAACACTTCAGGTAGTGCCTCTGTGTCCCTGCTTGTATCCCAGAATGCCGCGTCTGCCTCTCTGGCTGGTTGTTGTGCCATTGTTCGCTATAATCTCCTTCACGTTGTATGTATAGGGTTCTTTTCTTTGTTTTGTTGGTCTTTTATTTAATGATTTTCTGATCTTGGCATAGTTGGGAGTATTTGTAATTTCTTTGTGTAGATTTGCAGGTTGGTCTTTGGCTGGTATTCCAAAAATCTGTCCATCAGGTGTAGCTATTGAGGTTATGCATATGATGTTTGATTTTCCATCTGCAGTCGGTTTCACAGCAAAATCAAACCTCAATTTTTCCATGTTTCGTGAAATATTTGCAGAAAATGTTGTTTTATAATGTGTTTTCACTCTTGGGTTAATCGGAAAAAATGAAACAAAGACGTAATTGCGTTTCTCTGTAAAACGAAAGTAATATTTATGTACAATACTTACAACATTTAATTAATTACAATGTCTGTTAACAAAAGATTCACTCACCTGTAAAACGAAAGAAACAACATTTAAAGCCTTTATTTCAGGTCTTTTTATATCTTAACAAGTATAGAAAATATTATCCTTAAGAAAGCGTCTATTGTTCACCCTCATACCAACCCACTCTCTCCTTTTATTAAATGTCCCCATTCTCAGTCGTGACATCTAGTAGGCTTTGTCGACAGCGCGGCAAAGACAAACTTAAAGAAAAAGCTCATATATGAGTGAAGTGGTTTTCTTTACATCTACCCCCTTCGAAAGAAACAATTACAAGTGACAATGTACGTAATTGTTCATTTACTAACAAGCAGTGGTATCAACGCAGAGTACTGGTAGAGGTTTGATTCCGCTTTCTTGTGTCCGGCATCAACTTCATAGATTGAACTTGAAATCTTTTTCAGAATTTTGTATGGTCCAATTCTTAATTCATCCATTTTCTTCCTGTTTAGTCGATTTCCGTTTTCCACGTAGACTCTGTCTCCCACTTCCAATTTGTATTCTTCTCTATGCAGGTCGAATATTTTTTTTATTATAATTGTGAGATTTTATTGTGTTTTCAAGAGCTAGTTTCCTATCTCTTTTCAGATCTTCTTTTGTACATTTTGATTTTAATTCAGGTGGTAGAATATTCACATTTTCGCCTTCTAAAAGGTATTTTGGAGCAAACTTCGTGACTGTGTGTTCTGTTTCGTTATATTTTTCTACACATTTCTGTGCAATAGTAGACCATGCTGTTCTTTTTTCACTTTCATTTATTTTACATCTTATCTTATTTACTAAAGTTTGATTTAGCCTCTCATTAAGCCCATTTGAAAATGGTGTATCCACCGCAGTGAAAAGTATTCTTATGTTTTTTCCTTCTTCAGAAATTCTTTAAATTCTTTGGAATTTATGCCAGGGTATTGGTCCGTTAATATCATATCAATATTGTAACTTTGTGTCACATTTTTTATTAGTTTAATAAAATCACTGGAGCTTTGATTTCTTGATGTGAAAATATAAGCATATCTTGTGAAGTGGTCAACCAGAAGATGTAAGTATTTTTTTGTTGACCGTGATCCTCCAAAGCCTCCAATGGTATCAATAGATATAATTTCAAATGGGCATGTTGCTGGACCTAAATGTGACATTAACCCATATTTTGACTTCCTCCTTGATTTGTTTTTTTATACAAATTTCACAAGTTTGTTTGATGTTTGCGATGATATTCTTTGCTGTGTAGAATGGTGTTATTTTATTTGTCATCTGGGTTCTCCCAATGTGGCAGTAGGTATCGTGGACATCTTTTATTAAAATTTTGCTAAGTTCTTCTGATAGTATGATTTTCTTTCTTCTTTTATTCTTTCTGTAGTAAATTTCATTTTCCAATATAAGTTTTCTATTTTGTAGGTCTAGATTTGTGTGTTGGTCATTTTTTATATCTTCTAGGTTTATGAGATTTACTACTTTTAAAAAGTCGTCAGTATTATCATAAGGTTCTAGAACTGGATTTCTGCTTAAACAGTCTGCTTCTTGGTTTGATTTTCCTGGGTTATATTTTATTTTAAAATTATATTGGGATAAGTAATACGTCAAATCCCCTAGTTCCTCATCAGTTCTAGCCTTAATATTCATATTTTCTAATGGTTTATGATCCGAGTATACCATAAATTCTTTTCCCATAAGCCAGTGCTGCCAATATTTCACTGCTTCTTTTATTGCCAGACATTCTAGATATATTGCCTTCTTCTTTTTTTGAGCTTCAGTTAATTTTTTTGAAAAATAAGCAACTGGCTTATTGTCCCCGTTTTTATCTTCTTGTTTCAACACCGCTCCCATTCCTTTGATACTAGCATCCGTATAAATGTTTATTGGTAGTTCAGGGTCAAAGATATTCAGAATTGGTTCTGAACATAACAATGTTTTTATTTTATCAAATGATTCCTGACATTTTTCGGACCATATGAATTTCACATCTTTCCGTAGTAAATTGTGTAACGGGTCCAGGATAATCGCACTGTGTGGTACAAATTTATGATGAAAATTTATTTTTCCTAGGAATTGACGTATATTTTTTTTTGTTTCTGGAACTAGAAAATTTTTGACAGCGGTTAAATAATCTTTTAGAGGTCTGATTGAATTGTTTTCTATTATGTGACCTAAATATTTGGCGTAGTTATTTGCAAAACTACATTTCGAAAATTTTAGTCTCAAGCCTTCGGTTAGTATTGCCTCTAGTAGTCTTGATAGATGTAGTATATGTTCTTTAAAAGTTTTCGAAAAAATTAAGATGTCTATAAAATTTACTGCAAAACTAGAGAGTTTGTATTTTTTTATGATGTTGCTCAATATTCTTTGGAAAATGGCTGGAGCAGTCTTTAATCCAAATGGGAGACACGTCCATTGAAAATGGCCTTCTTGTGTAACAAATGCAGTTTTGTATTTATCTTGAATCTTCAAAGGAATTGACCAAAATGCTGAATTTATGTCAAAAGTAGAAAAATATTTACAATTTACAGTTTTTACCATTAAATCCTCAATCATGGGAAAAGGTTGTGATTGAGGGACCACAATTTTTTTTTTTTTTTTTTACAAGATTAAATGTGTTGTGTATATGTTTGATTCATTCCCCTATCGTTCCAGTCTCCTTCTTCTTATAGGTGGCAGATCTTCGTCCTCTTCTTCTGCAAACCGTCTCCTCTGTATATGGATGCCTAGTTTTACCAGGTTCTCTATCGTGGTTTCATCTACTCCTGCTTCCATGTGTAGTGGTTTGTCTGCAAGTTTGTCTATCAGACCTCTTGAGATGGTTGTTTGTACATCTGTCATCTTGTAACGATCTTCCAAACCTAGCTCCTTATTGTGAAGCGCTGTGCTCACAGCCGCATAATAGAGGTCTGGGTATAATCTGTGATTAAGCTTTTCTACACCTGGTAAGGGAAATACTCTTATGTAGGGATAATTTTCTTTATATTTGTCCTTTAACTTGTCCACCTCTGTCTTTAGGTCTACTGCCTGTTGCGCTATGGGAGCCAATGTTATAGCTCTACTGGCAGATGTTATGAATCCAAGCATGACTTGAGTCGACTTTAGGCCAAAGTCAGTAAGAATCATTCTCAGTTGATCAAGTACACTTTTCACCAAGGCTGGACGGTCCTCATGTCCGGGGCCCAATGCCAGTTTTAAGAGGAGTGTTCCTAGCTCAGCCCTAGGTTTGATCCATTCTTGCCATTCGACTGCCTCGCTCATCATGCCTCCTAGATGGCGAGCCATCTCTGCTCCTGGTGCAAATATATTGGTGATGCCATTAGTGGCACATATTGCCTGCCACCTCTTTGTTAGGTAATCAGTATTCACAGCTGGTCCTGTTGTTCTTACCTCTTTGACTAGGGTTGCAAGACCTGTCATACCGTAAAACACCAACATCTGATCCGCAGAGGGACTTGCTTTGGCCCTTTCTACAGCATTTAATTGTGCTGGTGTGCCTTCGAATGCTCTTGTAGGCACAATTTTTGGCTTCCTCCCTAACAACCAGCACACCGCTGTTGTGTAGACCTCCCCCTGTTCAAAGTCTGCATCGGTCAAAATTGCATGTGCAGGTTTTACATACGCGGCAGGTACGGTTTCTGCCACTCTCAGAGCAAACACTTCAGGTAGTGCCTCTGTGTCCCTGCTTGTATCCCAGAATGCCGCGTCTGCCTCTCTGGCTGGTTGTTGTGCCATTGTTCGCTATAATCTCCTTCACGTTGTATGTATAGGGTTCTTTTCTTTGTTTTGTTGGTCTTTTATTTAATGATTTTCTGATCTTGGCATAGTTGGGATTATTTGTAATTTCTTTGTGTAGATTTGCAGGTTGGTCTTTGGCTGGTATTCCAAAAATCTGTCCATCAGGTGTAGCTATTGAGGTTATGCATATGATGTTTGATTTTCCATCTGCAGTCGGTTTCACAGCAAAATCAAACCTCAATTTTTCCATGTTTCGTGAAATATTTGCAGAAAATGTTGTTTTATAATGTGTTTTCACTCTTGGGTTAATCGGAAAAAATGAAACAAAGACGTAATTGCGTTTCTCTGTAAAACGAAAGTAATATTTATGTACAATACTTACAACATTTAATTAATTACAATGTCTGTTAACAAAAGATTCACTCACCTGTAAAACGAAAGAAACAACATTTAAAGCCTTTATTTCAGGTCTTTTTATATCTTAACAAGTATAGAAAATATTATCCTTAAGAAAGCGTCTATTGTTCACCCTCATACCAACCCACTCTCTCCTTTTATTAAATGTCCCCATTCTCAGTCGTGACATCTAGTAGGCTTTGTCGACAGCGCGGCAAAGACAAACTTAAAGAAAAAGCTCATATATGAGTGAAGTGGTTTTCTTTACATCTACCCCCTTCGAAAGAAACAATTACAAGTGACAATGTACGTAATTGTTCATTTACTAACAAACACTGGAGTTAGCTTTGTAATGTGGTAGAGGTTTGATTCCGCTTTCTTGTGTCCGGCATCAACTTCATAGATTGAACTTGAAATCTTTTTCAGAATTTTGTATGGTCCAATTCTTAATTCATCCATTTTCTTCCTGTTTAGTCGATTTCCGTTTTCCACGTAGACTCTGTCTCCCACTTCCAATTTGTATTCTTCTCTATGCAGGTCGAATATTTTTTTTATTATAATTGTGAGATTTTATTGTGTTTTCAAGAGCTAGTTTCCTATCTCTTTTCAGATCTTCTTTTGTACATTTTGATTTTAATTCAGGTGGTAGAATATTCACATTTTCGCCTTCTAAAAGGTATTTTGGAGCAAACTTCGTGACTGTGTGTTCTGTTTCGTTATATTTTTCTACACATTTCTGTGCAATAGTAGACCATGCTGTTCTTTTTTCACTTTCATTTATTTTACATCTTATCTTATTTACTAAAGTTTGATTTAGCCTCTCATTAAGCCCATTTGAAAATGGTGTATCCACCGCAGTGAAAAGTATTCTTATGTTTTTTCCTTCTTCAGAAATTCTTTAAATTCTTTGGAATTTATGCCAGGGTATTGGTCCGTTAATATCATATCAATATTGTAACTTTGTGTCACATTTTTTATTAGTTTAATAAAATCACTGGAGCTTTGATTTCTTGATGTGAAAATATAAGCATATCTTGTGAAGTGGTCAACCAGAAGATGTAAGTATTTTTTTGTTGACCGTGATCCTCCAAAGCCTCCAATGGTATCAATAGATATAATTTCAAATGGGCATGTTGCTGGACCTAAATGTGACATTAACCCATATTTTGACTTCCTCCTTGATTTGTTTTTTTATACAAATTTCACAAGTTTGTTTGATGTTTGCGATGATATTCTTTGCTGTGTAGAATGGTGTTATTTTATTTGTCATCTGGGTTCTCCCAATGTGGCAGTAGGTATCGTGGACATCTTTTATTAAAATTTTGCTAAGTTCTTCTGATAGTATGATTTTCTTTCTTCTTTTATTCTTTCTGTAGTAAATTTCATTTTCCAATATAAGTTTTCTATTTTGTAGGTCTAGATTTGTGTGTTGGTCATTTTTTATATCTTCTAGGTTTATGAGATTTACTACTTTTAAAAAGTCGTCAGTATTATCATAAGGTTCTAGAACTGGATTTCTGCTTAAACAGTCTGCTTCTTGGTTTGATTTTCCTGGGTTATATTTTATTTTAAAATTATATTGGGATAAGTAATACGTCAAATCCCCTAGTTCCTCATCAGTTCTAGCCTTAATATTCATATTTTCTAATGGTTTATGATCCGAGTATACCATAAATTCTTTTCCCATAAGCCAGTGCTGCCAATATTTCACTGCTTCTTTTATTGCCAGACATTCTAGATATATTGCCTTCTTCTTTTTTTGAGCTTCAGTTAATTTTTTTGAAAAATAAGCAACTGGCTTATTGTCCCCGTTTTTATCTTCTTGTTTCAACACCGCTCCCACTCCTTTGATACTAGCATCCGTATAAATGTTTATTGGTAGTTCAGGGTCAAAGATATTCAGAATTGGTTCTGAACATAACAATGTTTTTATTTTATCAAATGATTCCTGACATTTTTCGGACCATATGAATTTCACATCTTTCCGTAGTAAATTGTGTAACGGGTCCAGGATAATCGCACTGTGTGGTACAAATTTATGATGAAAATTTATTTTTCCTAGGAATTGACGTATATTTTTTTTTGTTTCTGGAACTAGAAAATTTTTGACAGCGGTTAAATAATCTTTTAGAGGTCTGATTGAATTGTTTTCTATTATGTGACCTAAATATTTGGCGTAGTTATTTGCAAAACTACATTTCGAAAATTTTAGTCTCAAGCCTTCGGTTAGTATTGCCTCTAGTAGTCTTGATAGATGTAGTATATGTTCTTTAAAAGTTTTCGAAAAAATTAAGATGTCTATAAAATTTACTGCAAAACTAGAGAGTTTGTATTTTTTTATGATGTTGCTCAATATTCTTTGGAAAATGGCTGGAGCAGTCTTTAATCCAAATGGGAGACACGTCCATTGAAAATGGCCTTCTTGTGTAACAAATGCAGTTTTGTATTTATCTTGAATCTTCAAAGGAATTGACCAAAATGCTGAATTTATGTCAAAAGTAGAAAAATATTTACAATTTACAGTTTTTACCATTAAATCCTCAATCAAGGGAAAAGGTTGTGATTGAGGGACCACAATTTTTTTTTTTTTTTTTTTTACAAGATTAAATGTGTTGTGTATATGTTTGATTCATTCCCCTATCGTTCCAGTCTCCTTCTTCTTATAGGTGGCAGATCTTCGTCCTCTTCTTCTGCAAACCGTCTCCTCTGTATATGGATGCCTAGTTTTACCAGGTTCTCTATCGTGGTTTCATCTACTCCTGCTTCCATGTGTAGTGGTTTGTCTGCAAGTTTGTCTATCAGACCTCTTGAGATGGTTGTTTGTACATCTGTCATCTTGTAACGATCTTCCAAACCTAGCTCCTTATTGTGAAGCGCTGTGCTCACAGCCGCATAATAGAGGTCTGGGTATAATCTGTGATTAAGCTTTTCTACACCTGGTAAGGGAAATACTCTTATGTAGGGATAATTTTCTTTATATTTGTCCTTTAACTTGTCCACCTCTGTCTTTAGGTCTACTGCCTGTTGCGCTATGGGAGCCAATGTTATAGCTCTACTGGCAGATGTTATGAATCCAAGCATGACTTGAGTCGACTTTAGGCCAAAGTCAGTAAGAATCATTCTCAGTTGATCAAGTACACTTTTCACCAAGGCTGGACGGTCCTCATGTCCGGGGCCCAATGCCAGTTTTAAGAGGAGTGTTCCTAGCTCAGCCCTAGGTTTGATCCATTCTTGCCATTCGACTGCCTCGCTCATCATGCCTCCTAGATGGCGAGCCATCTCTGCTCCTGGTGCAAATATATTGGTGATGCCATTAGTGGCACATATTGCCTGCCACCTCTTTGTTAGGTAATCAGTATTCACAGCTGGTCCTGTTGTTCTTACCTCTTTGACTAGGGTTGCAAGACCTGTCATACCGTAAAACACCAACATCTGATCCGCAGAGGGACTTGCTTTGGCCCTTTCTACAGCATTTAATTGTGCTGGTGTGCCTTCGAATGCTCTTGTAGGCACAATTTTTGGCTTCCTCCCTAACAACCAGCACACCGCTGTTGTGTAGACCTCCCCCTGTTCAAAGTCTGCATCGGTCAAAATTGCATGTGCAGGTTTTACATACGCGGCAGGTACGGTTTCTGCCACTCTCAGAGCAAACACTTCAGGTAGTGCCTCTGTGTCCCTGCTTGTATCCCAGAATGCCGCGTCTGCCTCTCTGGCTGGTTGTTGTGCCATTGTTCGCTATAATCTCCTTCACGTTGTATGTATAGGGTTCTTTTCTTTGTTTTGTTGGTCTTTTATTTAATGATTTTCTGATCTTGGCATAGTTGGGAGTATTTGTAATTTCTTTGTGTAGATTTGCAGGTTGGTCTTTGGCTGGTATTCCAAAAATCTGTCCATCAGGTGTAGCTATTGAGGTTATGCATATGATGTTTGATTTTCCATCTGCAGTCGGTTTCACAGCAAAATCAAACCTCAATTTTTCCATGTTTCGTGAAATATTTGCAGAAAATGTTGTTTTATAATGTGTTTTCACTCTTGGGTTAATCGGAAAAAATGAAACAAAGACGTAATTGCGTTTCTCTGTAAAACGAAAGTAATATTTATGTACAATACTTACAACATTTAATTAATTACAATGTCTGTTAACAAAAGATTCACTCACCTGTAAAACGAAAGAAACAACATTTAAAGCCTTTATTTCAGGTCTTTTTATATCTTAACAAGTATAGAAAATATTATCCTTAAGAAAGCGTCTATTGTTCACCCTCATACCAACCCACTCTCTCCTTTTATTAAATGTCCCCATTCTCAGTCGTGACATCTAGTAGGCTTTGTCGACAGCGCGGCAAAGACAAACTTAAAGAAAAAGCTCATATATGAGTGAAGTGGTTTTCTTTACATCTACCCCCTTCGAAAGAAACAATTACAAGTGACAATGTACGTAATTGTTCATTTACTAACAAACACTGGAGTTAGCTTTGTAATGTGGTAGAGGTTTGATTCCGCTTTCTTGTGTCCGGCATCAACTTCATAGATTGAACTTGAAATCTTTTTCAGAATTTTGTATGGTCCAATTCTTAATTCATCCATTTTCTTCCTGTTTAGTCGATTTCCGTTTTCCACGTAGACTCTGTCTCCCACTTCCAATTTGTATTCTTCTCTATGCAGGTCGAATATTTTTTTATTATAATTGTGAGATTTTATTGTGTTTTCAAGAGCTAGTTTCCTATCTCTTTTCAGATCTTCTTTTGTACATTTTGATTTTAATTCAGGTGGTAGAATATTCACATTTTCGCCTTCTAAAAGGTATTTTGGAGCAAACTTCGTGACTGTGTGTTCTGTTTCGTTATATTTTTCTACACATTTCTGTGCAATAGTAGACCATGCTGTTCTTTTTTCACTTTCATTTATTTTACATCTTATCTTATTTACTAAAGTTTGATTTAGCCTCTCATTAAGCCCATTTGAAAATGGTGTATCCACCGCAGTGAAAAGTATTCTTATGTTTTTTCCTTCTTCAGAAATTCTTTAAATTCTTTGGAATTTATGCCAGGGTATTGGTCCGTTAATATCATATCAATATTGTAACTTTGTGTCACATTTTTTATTAGTTTAATAAAATCACTGGAGCTTTGATTTCTTGATGTGAAAATATAAGCATATCTTGTGAAGTGGTCAACCAGAAGATGTAAGTATTTTTTTGTTGACCGTGATCCTCCAAAGCCTCCAATGGTATCAATAGATATAATTTCAAATGGGCATGTTGCTGGACCTAAATGTGACATTAACCCATATTTTGACTTCCTCCTTGATTTGTTTTTTTATACAAATTTCACAAGTTTGTTTGATGTTTGCGATGATATTCTTTGCTGTGTAGAATGGTGTTATTTTATTTGTCATCTGGGTTCTCCCAATGTGGCAGTAGGTATCGTGGACATCTTTTATTAAAATTTTGCTAAGTTCTTCTGATAGTATGATTTTCTTTCTTCTTTTATTCTTTCTGTAGTAAATTTCATTTTCCAATATAAGTTTTCTATTTTGTAGGTCTAGATTTGTGTGTTGGTCATTTTTTATATCTTCTAGGTTTATGAGGTTTACTACTTTTAAAAAGTCGTCAGTATTATCATAAGGTTCTAGAACTGGATTTCTGCTTAAACAGTCTGCTTCTTGGTTTGATTTTCCTGGGTTATATTTTATTTTAAAATTATATTGGGATAAGTAATACGTCAAATCCCCTAGTTCCTCATCAGTTCTAGCCTTAATATTCATATTTTCTAATGGTTTATGATCCGAGTATACCATAAATTCTTTTCCCATAAGCCAGTGCTGCCAATATTTCACTGCTTCTTTTATTGCCAGACATTCTAGATATATTGCCTTCTTCTTTTTTTGAGCTTCAGTTAATTTTTTTGAAAAATAAGCAACTGGCTTATTGTCCCCGTTTTTATCTTCTTGTTTCAACACCGCTCCCACTCCTTTGATACTAGCATCCGTATAAATGTTTATTGGTAGTTCAGGGTCAAAGATATTCAGAATTGGTTCTGAACATAACAATGTTTTTATTTTATCAAATGATTCCTGACATTTTTCGGACCATATGAATTTCACATCTTTCCGTAGTAAATTGTGTAACGGGTCCAGGATAATCGCACTGTGTGGTACAAATTTATGATGAAAATTTATTTTTCCTAGGAATTGACGTATATTTTTTTTTGTTTCTGGAACTAGAAAATTTTTGACAGCGGTTAAATAATCTTTTAGAGGTCTGATTGAATTGTTTTCTATTATGTGACCTAAATATTTGGCGTAGTTATTTGCAAAACTACATTTCGAAAATTTTAGTCTCAAGCCTTCGGTTAGTATTGCCTCTAGTAGTCTTGATAGATGTAGTATATGTTCTTTAAAAGTTTTCGAAAAAATTAAGATGTCTATAAAATTTACTGCAAAACTAGAGAGTTTGTATTTTTTTATGATGTTGCTCAATATTCTTTGGAAAATGGCTGGAGCAGTCTTTAATCCAAATGGGAGACACGTCCATTGAAAATGGCCTTCTTGTGTAACAAATGCAGTTTTGTATTTATCTTGAATCTTCAAAGGAATTGACCAAAATGCTGAATTTATGTCAAAAGTAGAAAAATATTTACAATTTACAGTTTTTACCATTAAATCCTCAATCAAGGGAAAAGGTTGTGATTGAGGGACCACAATTTTTTTTTTTTTTTTTTTTACAAGATTAAATGTGTTGTGTATATGTTTGATTCATTCCCCTATCGTTCCAGTCTCCTTCTTCTTATAGGTGGCAGATCTTCGTCCTCTTCTTCTGCAAACCGTCTCCTCTGTATATGGATGCCTAGTTTTACCAGGTTCTCTATCGTGGTTTCATCTACTCCTGCTTCCATGTGTAGTGGTTTGTCTGCAAGTTTGTCTATCAGACCTCTTGAGATGGTTGTTTGTACATCTGTCATCTTGTAACGACCTTCCAAACCTAGCTCCTTATTGTGAAGCGCTGTGCTCACAGCCGCATAATAGAGGTCTGGGTATAATCTGTGATTAAGCTTTTCTACACCTGGTAAGGGAAATACTCTTATGTAGGGATAATTTTCTTTATATTTGTCTTTTAACTTGTCCACCTCTGTCTTTAGGTCTACTGCCTGTTGCGCTATGGGAGCCAATGTTATAGCTCTACTGGCAGATGTTATGAATCCAAGCATGACTTGAGTCGACTTTAGGCCAAAGTCAGTAAGAATCATTCTCAGTTGATCAAGTACACTTTTCACCAAGGCTGGACGGTCCTCATGTCCGGGGCCCAATGCCAGTTTTAAGAGGAGTGTTCCTAGCTCAGCCTTAGGTTTGATCCATTCTTGCCATTCGACTGCCTCGCTCATCATGCCTCCTAGATGGCGAGCCATCTCTGCTCCTGGTGCAAATATATTGGTGATGCCATTAGTGGCACATATTGCCTGCCACCTCTTTGTTAGGTAATCAGTATTCACAGCTGGTCCTGTTGTTCTTACCTCTTTGACTAGGGTTGCAAGACCTGTCATACCGTAAAACACCAACATCTGATCCGCAGAGGGACTTGCTTTGGCCCTTTCTACAGCATTTAATTGTGCTGGTGTGCCTTCGAATGCTCTTGTAGGCACAATTTTTGGCTTCCTCCCTAACAACCAGCACACCGCTGTTGTGTAGACCTCCCCCTGTTCAAAGTCTGCATCGGTCAAAATTGCATGTGCAGGTTTTACATACGCGGCAGGTACGGTTTCTGCCACTCTCAGAGCAAACACTTCAGGTAGTGCCTCTGTGTCCCTGCTTGTATCCCAGAAAGCCGCGTCTGCCTCTCTGGCTGGTTGTTGTGCCATTGTTCGCTATAATCTCCTTCACGTTGTATGTATAGGGTTCTTTTCTTTGTTTTGTTGGTCTTTTATTTAATGATTTTCTGATCTTGGCATAGTTGGGAGTATTTGTAATTTCTTTGTGTAGATTTGCAGGTTGGTCTTTGGCTGGTATTCCAAAAATCTGTCCATCAGGTGTAGCTATTGAGGTTATGCATATGATGTTTGATTTTCCATCTGCAGTCGGTTTCACAGCAAAATCAAACCTCAATTTTTCCATGTTTCGTGAAATATTTGCAGAAAATGTTGTTTTATAATGTGTTTTCACTCTTGGGTTAATCGGAAAAAATGAAACAAAGACGTAATTGCGTTTCTCTGTAAAACGAAAGTAATATTTATGTACAATACTTACAACATTTAATTAATTACAATGTCTGTTAACAAAAGATTCACTCACCTGTAAAACGAAAGAAACAACATTTAAAGCCTTTATTTCAGGTCTTTTTATATCTTAACAAGTATAGAAAATATTATCCTTAAGAAAGCGTCTATTGTTCACCCTCATACCAACCCACTCTCTCCTTTTATTAAATGTCCCCATTCTCAGTCGTGACATCTAGTAGGCTTTGTCGACAGCGCGGCAAAGACAAACTTAAAGAAAAAGCTCATATATGAGTGAAGTGGTTTTCTTTACATCTACCCCCTTCGAAAGAAACAATTACAAGTGACAATGTACGTAATTGTTCATTTACTAACAAACACTGGAGTTAGCTTTGTAATGTGGTAGAGGTTTGATTCCGCTTTCTTGTGTCCGGCATCAACTTCATAGATTGAACTTGAAATCTTTTTCAGAATTTTGTATGGTCCAATTCTTAATTCATCCATTTTCTTCCTGTTTAGTCGATTTCCGTTTTCCACGTAGACTCTGTCTCCCACTTCCAATTTGTATTCTTCTCTATGCAGGTCGAATATTTTTTTATTATAATTGTGAGATTTTATTGTGTTTTCAAGAGCTAGTTTCCTATCTCTTTTCAGATCTTCTTTTGTACATTTTGATTTTAATTCAGGTGGTAGAATATTCACATTTTCGCCTTCTAAAAGGTATTTTGGAGCAAACTTCGTGACTGTGTGTTCTGTTTCGTTATATTTTTCTACACATTTCTGTGCAATAGTAGACCATGCTGTTCTTTTTTCACTTTCATTTATTTTACATCTTATCTTATTTACTAAAGTTTGATTTAGCCTCTCATTAAGCCCATTTGAAAATGGTGTATCCACCGCAGTGAAAAGTATTCTTATGTTTTTTCCTTCTTCAGAAATTCTTTAAATTCTTTGGAATTTATGCCAGGGTATTGGTCCGTTAATATCATATCAATATTGTAACTTTGTGTCACATTTTTTATTAGTTTAATAAAATCACTGGAGCTTTGATTTCTTGATGTGAAAATATAAGCATATCTTGTGAAGTGGTCAACCAGAAGATGTAAGTATTTTTTTGTTGACCGTGATCCTCCAAAGCCTCCAATGGTATCAATAGATATAATTTCAAATGGGCATGTTGCTGGACCTAAATGTGACATTAACCCATATTTTGACTTCCTCCTTGATTTGTTTTTTTATACAAATTTCACAAGTTTGTTTGATGTTTGCGATGATATTCTTTGCTGTGTAGAATGGTGTTATTTTATTTGTCATCTGGGTTCTCCCAATGTGGCAGTAGGTATCGTGGACATCTTTTATTAAAATTTTGCTAAGTTCTTCTGATAGTATGATTTTCTTTCTTCTTTTATTCTTTCTGTAGTAAATTTCATTTTCCAATATAAGTTTTCTATTTTGTAGGTCTAGATTTGTGTGTTGGTCATTTTTTATATCTTCTAGGTTTATGAGATTTACTACTTTTAAAAAGTCGTCAGTATTATCATAAGGTTCTAGAACTGGATTTCTGCTTAAACAGTCTGCTTCTTGGTTTGATTTTCCTGGGTTATATTTTATTTTAAAATTATATTGGGATAAGTAATACGTCAAATCCCCTAGTTCCTCATCAGTTCTAGCCTTAATATTCATATTTTCTAATGGTTTATGATCCGAGTATACCATAAATTCTTTTCCCATAAGCCAGTGCTGCCAATATTTCACTGCTTCTTTTATTGCCAGACATTCTAGATATATTGCCTTCTTCTTTTTTTGAGCTTCAGTTAATTTTTTTGAAAAATAAGCAACTGGCTTATTGTCCCCGTTTTTATCTTCTTGTTTCAACACCGCTCCCACTCCTTTGATACTAGCATCCGTATAAATGTTTATTGGTAGTTCAGGGTCAAAGATATTCAGAATTGGTTCTGAACATAACAATGTTTTTATTTTATCAAATGATTCCTGACATTTTTCGGACCATATGAATTTCACATCTTTCCGTAGTAAATTGTGTAACGGGTCCAGGATAATCGCACTGTGTGGTACAAATTTATGATGAAAATTTATTTTTCCTAGGAATTGACGTATATTTTTTTTTGTTTCTGGAACTGGAAAATTTTTGACAGCGGTTAAATAATCTTTTAGAGGTCTGATTGAATTGTTTTCTATTATGTGACCTAAATATTTGGCGTAGTTATTTGCAAAACTACATTTCGAAAATTTTAGTCTCAAGCCTTCGGTTAGTATTGCCTCTAGTAGTCTTGATAGATGTAGTATATGTTCTTTAAAAGTTTTCGAAAAAATTAAGATGTCTATAAAATTTACTGCAAAACTAGAGAGTTTGTATTTTTTTATGATGTTGCTCAATATTCTTTGGAAAATGGCTGGAGCAGTCTTTAATCCAAATGGGAGACACGTCCATTGAAAATGGCCTTCTTGTGTAACAAATGCAGTTTTGTATTTATCTTGAATCTTCAAAGGAATTGACCAAAATGCTGAATTTATGTCAAAAGTAGAAAAATATTTACAATTTACAGTTTTTACCATTAAATCCTCAATCAAGGGAAAAGGTTGTGATTGAGGGACCACAATTTTTTTTTTTTTTTTTTTTTACAAGATTAAATGTGTTGTGTATATGTTTGATTCATTCCCCTATCGTTCCAGTCTCCTTCTTCTTATAGGTGGCAGATCTTCGTCCTCTTCTTCTGCAAACCGTCTCCTCTGTATATGGATGCCTAGTTTTACCAGGTTCTCTATCGTGGTTTCATCTACTCCTGCTTCCATGTGTAGTGGTTTGTCTGCAAGTTTGTCTATCAGACCTCTTGAGATGGTTGTTTGTACATCTGTCATCTTGTAACGACCTTCCAAACCTAGCTCCTTATTGTGAAGCGCTGTGCTCACAGCCGCATAATAGAGGTCTGGGTATAATCTGTGATTAAGCTTTTCTACACCTGGTAAGGGAAATACTCTTATGTAGGGATAATTTTCTTTATATTTGTCTTTTAACTTGTCCACCTCTGTCTTTAGGTCTACTGCCTGTTGCGCTATGGGAGCCAATGTTATAGCTCTACTGGCAGATGTTATGAATCCAAGCATGACTTGAGTCGACTTTAGGCCAAAGTCAGTAAGAATCATTCTCAGTTGATCAAGTACACTTTTCACCAAGGCTGGACGGTCCTCATGTCCGGGGCCCAATGCCAGTTTTAAGAGGAGTGTTCCTAGCTCAGCCTTAGGTTTGATCCATTCTTGCCATTCGACTGCCTCGCTCATCATGCCTCCTAGATGGCGAGCCATCTCTGCTCCTGGTGCAAATATATTGGTGATGCCATTAGTGGCACATATTGCCTGCCACCTCTTTGTTAGGTAATCAGTATTCACAGCTGGTCCTGTTGTTCTTACCTCTTTGACTAGGGTTGCAAGACCTGTCATACCGTAAAACACCAACATCTGATCCGCAGAGGGACTTGCTTTGGCCCTTTCTACAGCATTTAATTGTGCTGGTGTGCCTTCGAATGCTCTTGTAGGCACAATTTTTGGCTTCCTCCCTAACAACCAGCACACCGCTGTTGTGTAGACCTCCCCCTGTTCAAAGTCTGCATCGGTCAAAATTGCATGTGCAGGTTTTACATACGCGGCAGGTACGGTTTCTGCCACTCTCAGAGCAAACACTTCAGGTAGTGCCTCTGTGTCCCTGCTTGTATCCCAGAAAGCCGCGTCTGCCTCTCTGGCTGGTTGTTGTGCCATTGTTCGCTATAATCTCCTTCACGTTGTATGTATAGGGTTCTTTTCTTTGTTTTGTTGGTCTTTTATTTAATGATTTTCTGATCTTGGCATAGTTGGGAGTATTTGTAATTTCTTTGTGTAGATTTGCAGGTTGGTCTTTGGCTGGTATTCCAAAAATCTGTCCATCAGGTGTAGCTATTGAGGTTATGCATATGATGTTTGATTTTCCATCTGCAGTCGGTTTCACAGCAAAATCAAACCTCAATTTTTCCATGTTTCGTGAAATATTTGCAGAAAATGTTGTTTTATAATGTGTTTTCACTCTTGGGTTAATCGGAAAAAATGAAACAAAGACGTAATTGCGTTTCTCTGTAAAACGAAAGTAATATTTATGTACAATACTTACAACATTTAATTAATTACAATGTCTGTTAACAAAAGATTCACTCACCTGTAAAACGAAAGAAACAACATTTAAAGCCTTTATTTCAGGTCTTTTTATATCTTAACAAGTATAGAAAATATTATCCTTAAGAAAGCGTCTATTGTTCACCCTCATACCAACCCACTCTCTCCTTTTATTAAATGTCCCCATTCTCAGTCGTGACATCTAGTAGGCTTTGTCGACAGCGCGGCAAAGACAAACTT